>NC_135438.1:4148382-4320882 GCF_051991255.1 Vanacampus margaritifer
CAGCTTGATGAATCTCTCCGGGGACGCTTCTCCTTTCCAGACCTAAATCACAATTATGATACATAATTGTAAATGTATCGCACGCGTTCAAACCGAGGCCTGCAGTATGTCTACGTCGGCCCTTTGCGTGCAGATTCTCTTTTTTTTTTTCTTCTTCTTAGTGCTACCGGGTGCTACAGGGTCGAAAAAGGAAATAGGACTTTGGCATGTCAATGGAGATTATCAGCGTTTAGTTTACACGCAGCCTCGGAAATGCGTGACACGACACGGGCAGGAAGACGGAGAGAGGACGGATGAAAGCTAGAGTGAAAAAAAATCATCTAAAGTGGCGATAAAGACAACATCCTTTCCTCTGGTCGCAGCGTACCTCAGCGAGTGTACAAATCGGCACGGGAAAAAGGTCGACGGTGTACAGAAATCGGCATACGTCACAAACTGGGCAGTGAGGAAATAGTTCCAAAATTAGGCCCATTTGTAGCAGCGCCATCCGTCCGTCCGTCTTCAATTCCGCTTATCCGGAGTCGGGTCGCGGGGGCAGCAGCTTTAGCAGGGAAGCCCAGGCTTCTGTCTCCCCAGCCACTTCACCCAGCTCCTCCGACGGGATCCCAAGGCGTTCCCAGGCCAGCCGAGAGACGTAGTCTCTCCAGCGTGTCCTGGGTCGTCCCCGGGGCCTCCCGCCGGTAGGACATGCCCGGAACACCTCCCCAGGGGAGGCGTCCAGGAGACATCCGAACCAGATGCCCGAGCCACCTCAACTGGTTCCTCTCAAGCAGCGCCATCCATTTTCAATTATTTTACACGTTTATGAGGAAAAACACTCTAAGCGGATGTTTGTCATAAAAGTCCAATCAAATGAAATCTGCTGAAACACTCAAACAAGATAATTCTCAAAGCAAAATGCTGGAAATGAGGACAGTCTAGGACGAATTTGTTATGATCGCCCAAATTCACCCTCCCAAAAAAATCCCCTCAAAATAAAAATCAACCTTTGCCCTCTCTAAAAACAGTTGGGTCAAGTAACCCAATTATGGATCAAAAATGGACCGGTCCACTTAATAGGTCATTTTGACCCAACTTTCTGGGTTGTTTTATACAAAATGACCCAAGTAAAGGATCTGACCAATATTTCTAAGTTGTTTTACGCTGAAAGACGCATTTCTTGACTCAAAGTTGGGTCAAATTGACCCAAGTAGGGGATCGGTCCATTTTTGACCCATAGTTGGGTTATTTTTGACTCAACTGTTTTTAGAGTTTTTCCCAATCTTTATGCAGCCAAGGCAGCCATTTCACTTAAAAAAAAAATCTCACAGCAGACCACCAAACATGTAAAAAAAAAAAAAAAAAAAAAGAATTCTGTGAAGTCCTGATCTCATCTCATTTTACTCCGATATTGTCAAACAGAAGAAGAAGAAAAAAAAAAGATATTGTCAAACAGTGTTCAATCTGCGACTATTTAATTGAACCCCAAAGTGATACACTGACAGGATGCCATAACACTTGCTGTTGTTTGAATTGAGTTTTTGCTTTGACTTGAGAGCAAAAAATTTGTGAGCGCAGTGTCGCAGATCGAATCGGTAAACATTTCACAAACTTCAGAACGGAACTCCCGTGGCAACCCCATGCAATCATTCACATCGTCTATCGTACCCGTTTAAAAACTCAGAACGTCTTTTGCTCTGCTTATAAACAAATGGAAACACAAACTGGACGTCACGCTGAGCGGAAACAGCTGTCGTCGTCCCGCAGCTCTCATCTCGTCCGACGACTTCAGAAACAATTAGCCTTCGCCCCGATCCATCCTAAACATACATTACGGAGAAATGTAAGCAATCTTGCCTCCTGTTATGGGACGTGGATATCGCAGGACACTTTTCAAGCGGACGAAAGGGGATGTTTCCGAGTCGGCGAGCATCCGATATGTCGTGTTACAACAATATAGCCCCCAAATGCTAACATTTATCGCCGCTGTGTATACAGCACAGTGGAGCGGGGCAAGCGCGGGAATGGCAACAACGTGTCACGGCGGAGCGTGTTGACAGTTGAGGATGTCCATATGTTAATGCGTTAACGCGGCCCAAAAGCTGCGTCGCAGATGTAAATGTTTGCTAAATCATTTGGAAGGAAGGTCAAGTTCAACGGCTACTTGATGATGACGTGCTTTCATTCGCATTTATAGATGGATGATGATGTCATCAGGAAATGACTATTCATTCTTTTCTTTTAATGGGTTGGAGCCTTTGGTAACCTTGTTTGCTGTTTATAAATATATATATATATATATATATATATATTATTATTATTATTATTATTATTATTTTTATTTTTTTTATTGATGTCATGAGCCTTACGTAAGAAAGTGCAAAGATTTGTGCACCTTTTTGCATTTCAAATTATGAAGACTAGCTGTTGGGTTGACATAATTTATTCTGCCACAAACTGGTTTCATTAGAATCATTAGCTTGTCAAGTTATCTCATCTAATTCCACTACATTTTGACTTTGTGTTCAACTTAAAAATGGTTCTTGTCATTTTAATTCATGTTATTAGTTGGTGTGGTTTTGTATCACAACAATTTAAAATGGCTGACTGATTATTTTGCCACCATGTAGTAGGGCTGCACGATATTGGAAAATCATTGCGATATTTATATGATATCGATATCATTGCGATATTTAACATGTAAATTAAGCAATGACATTTTTATTATCTAATGAAAGAATAAATTTTTTTCATGCAGCAAAATAAGCAAAATCAATCTATTTTTAGTTCATTGCAATTACAGTACCTCTCGATGATGTTCAATTTTAGTTAGCGTCTGACTGGTCAAATTCAGATAAAAGCATAAAATTCCATATGAAACTTATTGCATGTCTTTGGGATATGGACCAGTATCGCGATATCGATATTTTTTCGATATATTGTGCAGTTTCAAGCATCTCTTGTAACATCAGTTAAAAAATAGTTGTCAGCAATTGGTAATGACATCATAAAACTTTCTTAAAACTCTAAATGGTCTTCATAATAACTGAAACAGCTTAGTGACAAGTTGGATGGGTTGTAACTGACGACAGTATATTTTTATTCCACATTCAAATGCTGTCCCCGCATGAAAATCAACAGATTTTTGCTGATTTTTCTCTGTTTTAAAATTAACTCTTTGACTGCCAGACGTTTTCAGAAAAGGGATGCCGTGGGTGCCAGGCGATTTAAGCATTTTGACTGACCTTTCAAGGTCCACAGAAAATGTTGTGTTTGGACTATGGAAACACACATACTACCAAATGAAAGATTGGACTCTCATCTTTCATCAGAAAAAAAAGTTTGTTTCTACCTTATTCCGTTTTTCAGTAATCAACAATAGAAAATGGTTAGTTTCACCTCTGTTTTGGAACAAACGTCTTTTAACGTCTTTGGCACTCCTCCATAGGATTTTACTAAACGTTATTTAACGTTTTTGGCAGTCAAAGAGTTAAACAAATACAAAAGGTCAAAGTATTGTAAACCAGTCAGATGTTCTACCTGTAATTCATATCTTTATTGTTGTTCGCGTTAAGGAACCAAGAAATATGTTATTTTATTTGCTTCTCTTTTTTTTTAATTAGTCAATTTAATCTGTTAACATAATTTTATTTTTTGCCAAATATTGGAAATGGCCTAAAAAAAAATCCTTACCGGTCCAGTCCTAATTTATATATTATACAAAAAATGTTTAATTCTTTGCATTGTTATTAGTCTATGACTGCAATTTGTAAAAGAAATAATAATAATAAAAAATAAATAAAAAAATAAAATAAAATAGAAATAATGTAGTGTTTTGGGCCTGCATCGCTAAATGCATTTCCTTCCATTTCAGCATTTCATGAGTGTTTTGAGACAACAAATGAAAGTCGTAAGTCAAGGCACCGCTGTACTCGGGGAAACATTCTCTTGTAATAACGTCTTTGGCTCTTCTTCAACGCGGTCCGCTTAACGGCTCCGGAATGTCTCTTTGGGCCCCTATGAAAGATGGCCGCTCTCGACTGGACTTGGGCTTGCAACTCTCAGATTTATGAGTTTCATATACCCTTAAGAAAGTATATGGCCAAGGTCACGATAAAAGGTGGGCTGATCAATATCTGAATGAAAAACCATTGAGGAGTCCCGTCCCCCCCCCACCCCACCCCCGCACTTTCTCGCCAGGTGCAATATGTGGCGCGTATCGATTGTCAAGGGGCCAGTAGTTAGTCAAAGGCTATCTCCTTTGACTAACACCTTCACCACCTTCTCTTCCTCCTGATAGATTGCTACACGCCACCGCAGCTGTAATTACGCCCAGGCGCCAGCAGGTCATTTATTTTGCCGCTTTTGCCGTTTGCTCCCCCCCCCCCCCCCCAAAAATGGCCTTTATCTTGGGAATCCAGCACTTCCTGCTTACCGCTGAGGAACAAACACGGGGCATGTAAAGAAGACGTGCAAGAAAGGAAGAGCCTCAGCGTTTCACTTAACCGCTGTTGATATTATCCAAATTGCGGACTTTTTGGGGCGCGCTTCTCGAAAACGCAAACATTTTTTGCAAGCATGTTTATGCGAGGGAAACCGTATGCATGTTCGGGTCCTAAACATGAGCCGCATGGACGTGTCTATCATAACAGAAAAAGTCTTCGAGACCCATGCCTGGAATCCATTGTCGGCCATTTTGTTTTGAGGAAGCTATTTGGGGGATCAAAAGTCCATGAAAAAAGGCTCCGTAATGGGTGAGGCCGAATGGTGAAGCTTTCTTGCTTTATCTGGATCAGCTCACTTCAAGATGTTATTTTATTTTATTTTATTTATTTATTTTTTTTAATAATCCATGGAGAACCCAAGAACCCCTTTCTTCTTTGGAAAATTATGAATTATATTATAATATATATTATTTTCAATTTTAACCCTTGTTTTTTGAACTAGCTCGGAGTTGCTAATTTATCAAAATATATATATAAAACATACCTCTAGGCATTCTGCAACATGATATGAAATAGATTAACAAAAAAAAAAAATTTTTACCATCTGATGGTTTGTTGAGAAGATGGTTTTGTTTGGATTGATTTCCAGCTCAACAAAACAGCATGTTTGTTGCCAGCCATCTTGTCACCACCACTCTGGCTCATGTAAGTGCAATATTCATCCACTAGATGGCCCCATGCAGGGGTCAGAAGTGGCACTCTGGACTTTTGAAGTTAAATTAAAAAAAAAAAAAAAAAAAAAGGTCTTTATTTGAGTAGCAGAATTTATAGGGGCCAAATTTGACCCCGTGGGTTCTCCAGGGTTAATAATTGTGACATTTTATAAACAATACAGCAGATGCAATATGATGGTCTATGTTTGTATATTTCTTGTTTTCGATCCCCCTCAGCAAATTATCCCCATCTAACCTTGAGCTCCTCCACCATTTTTTTTTTGTCTTACTTTTCGAGGCGTGACGGACACGCGGGGCCGCGCCGTCAGATTTGTCACCGCCGTTCAAGAGCATCTCTGAAAGCTGGAGGTCAGGGGATTATTAAAATGGGCCAGTAATGGCAGAATTATGCAACCCGGGTCCGGCGGATGCCCCTCATTACCCGGCAGCGGCGCTGATAAATGGCCGTAACGGCCTGTTGTCAAAAACACGGGTGGGGGGGGGGCGTGTATGTGAAGCTTCATCAAAAATACAGATGGTGCCACTTGAGCGCGGGATACTTTGTTTTGCCGACTTTGATCAATATTTACTACTTAACATTTAAAACATCGCACTTTTGATTCATGATAAAATAGTGACGATAATTATTGTGTAATTGACCGCCTTTTTTGACACTCAATTTTTACTGAGTGTAATTGCTGCTAATTGTAAAGGCGCGCATTAAGCGGCTGCTAATTAGGGCTCAATTTGCATCCTTTCATTTCGTGCCGGGGTACCGGGAGCCCCTTTGCCTCGCACCCTGGGGAGCGCGTTTGATCCACACAAGCTGCTTGGATGCAACATCGCCTGCATTTTGTTTTAGTCTTTTTTTTGAAAGCTCTTGGATAAATTGGAGATAATTGGCAGGACTGCTTTAAAAGTACAGAGTTCAGTCTGTGTGCAGACGGTTCAAAAGTATACAGGGGTTCAACTAAGAGAAATTATTCGTAAACCTTTTCTTGGGAGAATATTGGAGCATTTTGTAAAAAAAAAAAAAACTGTTACGTTGAGTGCCTACCGTACTCTTGGAACGATGTGTGTTTTTTTTTTTAAGTTTCCCACAAAATTCTTTTGATGTCATATGTTGCATTAATTCAACTCTAAGAATAAAATCAGAGTGTTTACATTTGTTTTGTTTCAGTTTGGAAAAATAGTAATATTTTGTACAAAAAGTATAAAAAAAAACAACAACATTTTTCGTGGAACACAAAAGTTTAGTTAAATCAAAGTATGGGCGACTTCAACATCTTTTCGTAAGTACAGCAACATTTCTTTAAAAGATGCACTCCAAATGGCTGTTGTGAAAGATGTTTAGCACCCAAAACACCAGTAAAAGTTCACTTAAAACAAAGTAAGGACAATTGACTTCCCTCTTTACTGCCTGTGGAGAAGTATGCGATTTGAAGGTCAGTTTTACGCACCGCTATTATTTTTTTATTATTGTACATCTTCACTGATTGTACATAAACATTGAATCAAAAACAAAGTAGGGGCGATTGGCTTTCCTCTTCACTGTCATCAAGTATACACTTCCAAAGACAACTTTACGTTGATTTGAAGGACAGTTTTACAGTGACAATTATTATTAAACATCTTCAGCGTCAGAAACACCAATCAAGGTTTAAATTAAAACAAAGTAAGGGCGATAGGCTTTTTTTCCCCCCAGTATTAGTGCAAGTATGATCATTGAAGGATGGCTTTACACGGCAAATGCAATAGAAAGTACACCATAAAATGCTGTTATTAGACAACTCTAGCATAACAAATGCAATTCCACCTTCATTTAAAACAAAGTAGTGGCGATTGACTTTGCTCTTCTGTTTGTGCGGAAGTATGGCCTTTTGAAGGACAGTTTTTACACCATCGTACCTCATAAAAGCACACAACTAACCACTATGATTGGACACGTTTATACCAGAAATGGCAATAAAAGGTTTATAAAAACAAAGTAAGAACCCTTTGAAGGTTGCAGTAAATGACAAGTGGTGTCATTTGGAAGCCAGTATTGTATGTTTCTGTGACCCCAACATTACCTCATCTGCCAAACATTAGTGAAGGGGAATTAACATACACACGTGTAGATGCTCTCTTTAAAAGTGCACGGGGGGGAAAAAAAATCACCCGGGTGGGACTTAATCACAGCAAACAATCTTGGCAGGAAGGTGTTTGCTCCTCTCTCTTTTTTTTTTTATTTTTTTATTTTTAATTTGAGTCTGGAGGAGACTCGCCCGAGCACCGGCTCTTTGTCAAAAGAGCCTGGCAGTGATCGCCCCACATGACAAATCCTCAATCTCGCCGTTTCGGCCCAACACGCGCTATATGCAAATGGCGGCAAAAAAAAAAAAAAAAAAAAGATCCCCCCCCCCCGCTTTGCACGGCAGCGGCATTTGAGCAATTTGAAAGGGGGGGGGGGCCGCCAATAGCGAGCGGCATTAATGTCAAATAAGCGAGGGCCGGGAAATCCGTGCCTCTCTTTGACCGTACAAGCAAATTAATTTAGTGGAAAAGGTTATGTATGACTGTTTGTGCCCAAGCGCAGTCACTTGCGGTGATATATGAACCCGCGTTCGCTCGCTCGCTGCAAGAAAGGTCATCTCGTATCATTTACATAGCCCCGGCGTTTGCCGTACTCGCTCGCTCGTTCAGGAATGGAAGGAAAAATATTTCATACCGTTAAGAACCGCATTTTTGCCCATCTCGGATGGCAAATCATTTGTTTTAAACACACTGAAAAGGCCAAAGCGGGACGTTGAAGAAGCGTTTATGTTTGAGGCCGGCAATTTCTCTTTGACAAAAAAAAAAAAGAGCAATTGTGCTATTAAAACATCAGTTGCGAGTAAAAAACAGGAAGTTCGAGATTTGGGTTTGAAATTCCAGGAAAAATGGGCCTTAAAGAAAAATGAGTTCTAACCCTAGAAATAAAATTGGGTCGATATGTCTGTCAATCATGTCAAGACTCTCAAAACTCAACAACCCATGTCTAAGATTGAACAGGAAGTCAGCCATTTTGCTTTGAAGCTGTTATGTCAGATCAGTGGACCCCAACCTTTTTTTCACCACGGACCGGTTCATATATGTCCACAACTTTGGCGGACCGGCAACCCAGTGGGTCGGGGTTGGGGGGGGGTTTGCTTGGCTGTTCGTCGGCTGATTAATAAAAGGCTACGACAACAAACGCGAGTCCACTACCATAACAAGGGTAACAAAACGCGACAGAGATAATTAGCATCTTGACATGTGTCAAGAGTCCGTCGTAAACAGAGACAATCTGGTCACTTTTCAAAATAAAATATTTTTAAGCCTAGGCTAGTCAATTAACCGGAAGTACAGTGAGTTTTTTTTAAATTCTTTCAACCGAGCGGCCCGGTACAGGTCCGCGACGCGGTGGTTGGGGACCACTGTGTTGGATGAAATCGTTTGGGTTTGAAACATGGCGGTTGTCTTCGGAGGGTATTTTGCCGCACGTCTTGAATCTCTAAAGATAATTAATTATCTTTTCTCTTCGGAACTAGAGGAGGTGTGGCCTGAAGTGTTGGCACATTCTGTGTTTTTGGAAGGCAGTTTTGTACTTGTGGTCATGGAGGTTACATCCGGCACCGTCCAGTTGTAATTTTATTTTTATTTTTTTTTTATCTCTGTGCATTATTGATTAAATCTGAGCTGCCGGATCAGGGACAAGAATCCGGCTGTGGTTTCTTATCTCTTCGGTGGTAGCATTTCGGGTACCTCAGACCCTTTTTTTTTTTTTTATGTTATGTACTGTTCTATGACATCAGTGCTAACCCGTATAAATCTTCCTCTCCCCTCGCTGTATTTAGACCAGCGACTTAACGAGAAAGCTGTCCACATGCTTTTTTTACGAGCACGCTAATTAGTAATTACACAAAAGTGGTCCGCGTGATCTGCCGCACGTCGGCCCCCCTTTTGTTATTTTAATTGTTGTTATTTTGAAGCGCGGCGGCGGCGGCGCTGGCGCTGGCGTGGCAGTAAATCGTGCCAAGGACACGCCCGGGCGGGATGAACGAGCGCTGAATAATTTATCGGCTTTGCGGAAGCGCAAGCGGTCGGGGTATCTTTCACGCGCCGCCGTCATTAGGACCCCCATTGTCACCCCCTTCTCGCCCGACACTGGCAGAGGTTGTGCGGCGCCCGCCCCCACCCGCATACTTTACCATCCTTCCTATGACTAATTACACCAGCTCACCACTTCACCCTCCTGATGGATTAATGTGCATTGTGCAAGGCCTATATAGGAACCCCCCCCACCCCCCCCCCCCCACCCCCCATTCCCCCCTCCTCCTACCTCCTTTCGGGAGTTGAGAGACATGTTGTGTCCTGATCCAGAGCTAAATAATTATTTTCCTCACATGAATGCCATCGCAGGCAGAATGATGAAGTGCGCACACACTATCGCAGACAAACACACTGCGGGGACACGCGTGAAAAAGGTTGAAGGCCCAAAATAGTTACTGGCGAGAGAAGTGGGGTAGAACCTGGACGAGTTGCCAGTTAAAGCGGTTGCCTCGAGATACGAGTGACCCGATTTAGGATTTTATGCAAGATACGAGCAGTGAACAAAAACAGCGGCACTTTGGCAAATAGGACACGATTCTTGAAAAAAGAGCCTTCAAGTCGCGTTATGTCGTTTGATACGTTAAATTTTTTTATTAGGAGGGATTGGTATGGTTAGATTTTGTTTTTCTGGTGAAAGAAGAGTCTGCACAATAGTCTGTTGGTCATACAATCAGTCAAAATGCTCTAAAATCACTGGCAGGTTTGTGATCAGTGCAATTGGCTGGCATTGAATGAGTTAATGCTAACGATTGGGAACACCATTAGCATGCTAATGCTTAGCATCAATAGCCGCAGTTTCAGAGGCAATGCATATTTGAGCATAAACAGTGGCGCACCAATTTGAGTCGAATATAACAATCCTCACAGGCATATATTCTTTATCCTCTGTGAAAAATGACTATTACAGTACTTTACTGACTCTCTTACCGTATAATTAGAAAAAAAAAGTATATTCTTACTCAATTATGTCCACATGATTTTACATTACACCACTTCCCAGTGATGGTGGGCACAGCAGAAGGAGCGGCGCAATTAATTGAATTGCAGCATTAAATTATGATGCACAATCTACTTTACTCTTTACATTCCATTAATTTTTGTTATTTCTAAGTACAGCATTATCGACTATTTCTCATTCTTAAAAAAACTAATATTTTGATTATTGGGGGGCCGGGACAAATTAATGCCATTTCCATTCATTTAAATGAGGAAAGATGATTTGAGATATGTGTAAGGGCTGCATGATATTGGAAAAATATGTGATCTAGTTGTTGAATATTGCGATATTGATATTTAACATGTACCTAAAGAAATCATGTTTTTACCATCAAATGAAAGAGTAACATTTTTCATGTAGCAAAATAAGCAAGCTCAATGTATTCTTCACTAATTAATTATAAATTACTCTAGCAAATGTTCAACTATTGGATGGTGATGCACATTTAAGTTTGTGTCTGACTGGTCAAATTGAAGCTTATTGCATGTATTTGCGATATGCATATTCAATGGGCCAATATTGCAATATCGATATTTTATCAATACATTGCCTAGCCCTAATATGCGTGTGTTAAGGTACAAGCATGGTGACGGAATGAATTCAACTTGTATCTCAAGGCACCACTGCAATCTCAAGTTAAGATACTCTGATGCAATCCATTGGTTTTATAGCGTAATAATAGAAAGTTGTTGACTTTTTGGCGAGGAAAAACCCTGGATTGGTCGCTAGCCAATCACATGCAATGAGAGATGATGAGTCCAGTTGACTTTTTACAAAACTTCATCATTTTCTATCTGACTTGAGTTAACATTCTGGCCTTGGTGGTGACCTTAATAGTTTTAGCCATAATCTTAGCTGATGCATGATGATGCCTTTTTAACCCCCCCCCCCCCTCCCCCCCCACACACACACACACTCTTGGTTTTAAGAGGCCCATTTTGGAGAAATTGTCGTCATTTTCTCCCGCAAAGCTCTTTTAAAGGCCGCAGTGTGATCGTTGCCATTAGAGAGGAAGATTTGTGAGGCGCCCCCAGATGGAGCATAAAGCACGCCGGGGTTCCTTCCATCAGCCACCGCACGGCTCAAACCATAAACCGTGTCGCCCTGCACACCGGCAACACACACTCCACACATGACTAGTTTGCAAAATGGCCGACATTTTTGGTTTTTCGTACCGCTGTCCATGTTTTCCATTCATTATGATGTATAAGGTAGAAAATGGGGAGGGGATGACTCATTGATTTTTTTTTTTTTTTTTTTGCATTATTCAATGTCGTACAAGTGTAAATAAAAAAAATAATAAATTAGGTTACGTGTATTTTAAGTTGTAAGTAAATAAATAAATTACTACTGCACTTAAATGTCCGATTTTGTTTCACTTTGAAGACAGTTCCTAAAGATTAAATGTATTGTACTTGAAAGTTAATGCTAATTCATGGACATTTTTTTTTTTTACTTCTGTTTACAAAGCGCAGATGCACCTGATTATCAAAATAAAATGGGTCCCAAATGTCCCACAAATGCGTACCGGTCCGCGGCCCAGTTGGCGACCGCTGTTCTCAAGGTTTTTTACCAACAATGGCGGCTTTATGGAGCCCGGCCCGAGCGCTAATGCCGGGCCCGAGCCGTAGCACGCTGGCTGGGTAATTGCTAACACATGTGCTCGTACCTCTCGCCGTCTCCTCTGCAGCCGACCCAGGGAGTTCTGGCGCCTGGACAACTGGGAGGACGACTTAAGACGGCGACGGCGCTTCGTCAGGAACCCGTTCGGATCCGCCCACTCGGAGGCCACGCTCAAGGGCGCCGGCGAGCACGGTGAGTCGGCTCGCTACTAGCTGTTAGCGGCAAGTAGCAAATGGAATTCACTTGATGTGATCTGAGCTGCAACGGGTTGTAAAATGTTTATTTTTCTGTTTCTTTGATGCAAAACAGTGGCGGGTATCAGTGGTGAGTAACATTTCTATTCCCTTTTTATTTTCTTATTATGCATTTGGGAATAGTGTGGCTCCAGGTTACCAATTTTAAGGTGTATGATTATGTTAAAAAAAAATATTGTGCTTTTTTTCCACAATTTAAAATGATTTCCAAGGTGTCTTAATATGTCTGTGACCAACCCTGGCTCACTTGCATGAGACAGGGCTGCCCCACAAAACGGGTATGGTTTATATTTTCACTGGTGGAGGAAGCACTTCATCACCAAGCCGCCAAATTACACTCAATTTGTGTGCAGATATGTGCATGAAGCAGATACATCACCAAACCCAATATAGCGCCCCAACACCACCATGTGGACAACTGTTGTAATCTGGCCATCCAAACTCACTGCAGCTCTGCTTACCTTTTGGTTTTCACTTGCTTGTGTGACAGTGTAATATGGCTGCTTGGAAATGGCAGAGGTTTGCCTTGCCTGGCTTCCAAGTCATGGGTGGAGTCATTTGGTGTGGGCGGAGTAACTCTGTGTGAATATTGAATGAATATTTCGTCCCAGAGCTCCACAAATAGCTGGAAAAGGGACAGAAGGAACACAAAACTACACTAACAATTATTAGCGCAACATGTTATACCTACGTCAATTTCACAATAATATTACTGCTCCACTTAAAAATACTTGGTTTTAAGAAGTGTGAATTGTTGCATTTTCCACTTGTTACTATGCAGCATTTAATTTTGGATCGCAAAGTTCCAATTAAAATTCCTGCCGTAAATAGAAGGACTAGAGGAAATGGCAGGAATACAATTTAATACACATGAACAAAGGAAATGATTACATAAAACCCATCAACCAACTTTTAAAATCTTATGTAATTTCACACACTTCACCTTTAAAAAAAAAAAAAAAAAAAAGGTAATTGTAGAAAGCAAACTTATAACGTTGTGATGTGATAATTTGTCACGTTATTCTGTGAAATTTATCCGAGTCACCATTAATTTTATTGCCATTATCAGTGAAAGGTACATTCGCAACTAAACTTCAAATTACACATTTAACAAACATTTTAATTTTTAGATGGAATAGGTCACTTTTAGGTTGGCAATATTGAGTTTGGGAATTTACACTTAGTGAAAATTCATGCCAAAAATAGCAGGAAAATCCTGAAAACATCTCATTTGAGGTTCTTCACACATCAAGTTGTGCTATTGTTGCCTGGCTTAACCACACCCTCTATCAGACCAAGAGGACGCTACAGGGTTCGAAAGTCTCGTGAGCATTGTTAAAAAAAAAAAAAAAATGGAGGACCAACAGCAGGTGTTAGCGCCCTCGATCTCAAAATCCGTCACAACATCGGAGAAGTAAAAATAGTGTGGTGCGCTACCTCTCGTCCTGCAGGGAATATATCATTAAAATAACCGACCCCCCCCCCCACCACACCCCACCCCTCCAATGTAACCTTTCGTCTTGTTTTCGCCGACCTGACATTTGTTGCGGAAGTGCGACTGAAGATGAGAACGTCGGGGCCTGGTTTCCAAGCGCGGAGCGCAAAGGTCATATCTGGCTGTAATTATCTTCATCACACGCAAAGGGAGGGGGTGGTGGCGAAAAGAAACGCACCCTCTTGTTTTCCTATCAGAGGATAGGGATGGACATGACTTCAGTTTTTTTTTTTTTTTTTTTTTTTTCTGAGGAAGCAGGATTTTTGCGTTACGAACAACTGTCGTCATTCATGGAATGCCAAGATGGTCGCTAGACTGCCGGTAAATCAGCGTCGGCTGTTTACGTCTGGAAAGTACCACCTCGCCGCGGCCGAGGGGGGTGGTCCTGAAGACTAATGTCTCTGTTCTGGTCATTTTTGACAATTTAATCACTCTACCAAGAAAAAGTGGAGAGTTAGCCGCTTTGCTTAATGGGGCCCGTCAGCAGCAGACTATTTATAACTTGGTTATCGTCGTTATCTGGTTGTTGTTGTTTTTTTTTTGGGGGGGGGGGGGGTCATATATATATATATTTTTTTTTTTATTGCAATCTCTCTCTTTTTTGTTATTTTTTATTTGAAATTCAGAATTTTTGTTCATTTAAAAAAAAAATGGCGCAACAATTTTCAAAAAGCGTTTTGTGTTCTTAAATCCGAAAAAATGTCCAAAATATACTTTATTCTTTATCATTTAGATTAGACTCTCAAAAAATGTAAAAATATTTGTAAAAGTAAACACTTGATTTTGTGAATGCAGGGATGTGATTTTTCCGCTAATTCGCGGAATTCCGCTTTTTTTATCTTCCCCCAAAACAAAAAAAATCCGATTTATTTTTTATTTTTTTTAGTAGTTCATTGTGTATGCACATGACTCCGACAGATAACATCTTCTGCTATAACAAAGACATTTGTGGTATGCTCTAATATGAGTTACTTTTCATTTGGTCATGATACAATTATTTGTTCATGAAATTTGAACTCTTCAACATTATTTATGTGTTAACTTAGTAATCACATTAGTTAGATATGATGATATTCTCAGTGATAGTTTTTAAAAGCAAAGGCAGTCCAATGTTTTTGAATGTGACTGATTTTGAGTTGACTAAAACTGCCATTTTATATGGGATAGTTCAATATACATTGAAAATTTATGCTGTTGTTTTGTCTATTTCTTTGTCATGTGAGTGCATTGAAAGTACTTAAAAACACGGACCCTGGACCTAGCTGGGTGCCAGCGGCCCCCAGACCCCCGGCTAAATTTTCAGATAATTTCACTTTGGTCAAATCACATCCCTGTGAATGTTCCGATATAAATACCCTGTAGGGTAATTACATATCTTAAATTTGTTATCTTATCTTGTACTAAAAACAAAGACTTAAAAGGAACCCCAACTGTAATGACAAGTTTGCTTCATATTATTTATTTGGTTGTGTTTAACATACTAATAATTAACCTTTTTAATACATTTTGTAGAAACTTTATTTGGACGTACGCCGCCATTGTTATTTGCGTGGCAACGCATTCAGTGCGTAGTGACGTCGAATGGCGGCGGCTCTCGGCCGAACAATGTGAAACGCCCATAAAGAAAGCAAGGTAAGCCTCCAGTAGCGTTCCTAAAGGGGACGATCAAAACTCTTGAATGCGTCTGGTGAATGACGAGAGCGCGACGTGGGGGAGGGTGACTCTCCCGATCGCATGTTGTTTCTTTAGGAACGCTACGAGTCTTACCTTTCTTTCTTAATAGGCGCCATTCGACGCCACTAAATGCGTTGCGATGTAAATAAACGCGGCATACGTCTAATTAAAGTGTCTACAAAATGTTTTAAACTGGAAATGATTTTTGAAGAATAAATCTCATAGTTATGTTAGTAACATTCAAATAAATGATATAAAGCAAACTTGTCATTACAGTTGTGGTTCCCGTTACGATAGACCAAATGTTAGCGCTAATCGATTTCAACTGGATACAATTATGATTTTCCAGCTTGATTGTTACCAGCTCATTCAGATCAACATAATCCAATGTAATCATAAATAAGCTGCTAACTATGATGACAAAACGTATGACTTTAATTTGATTGTAAACCGTGTCAGACAAACTGCGGTAGGGTGCACGAGCACCCTCCAGGGGGTGCGCCTGAACTTTGAGGGCTGTCTAATAAGATAATTATACACTTGCATTTCCCGAATATGTTTTTTTTCCCAGTCTCGTTTTTTTCTTTCCTTTTATAGTATTTTGTAGTTGATTTTTTTCTACAATTTTTTTTAAAATGTTTTTTTATTTAATTTATAAATTGTTTTTGTATTGGAATAAAAAAACAAAAACGTGTGATTTAATAATTTAGTAAATTTATATTGTAATTTAATAGTGTTTTATACATTTTATAAAAATAGTTTTGTAATTGTAATTTTAAAATTTTATTTAATATTTTACATTCCCACTTATTTTTTTATTATGATTTATTTGTATTTGATTTAAAATGTTCTTTCCCCCCCACTTCATTCCATTTAGCTTCTATTTTTTTATTTAATTTTTTGACATAGAAACTCATATGTCTGAATGACTATGTGTTAAATATATGTTAATACTTTAAACCGGCAATTAAAATTTTTGACTGCCTTGCTTAATCTAAATACATTCATACAATCTATTCTTAAAGTTCCAGTGAATTCCGTTTTGTATGAAACGCAACTAAATTGTGACGTTTATCAGGTTGGCACGTTAGCGTGCAGTTGTTTGGAGCGAAAGGCAAAAGAAGGGTTGGCGGTGCGTCTTCAAGTGAAAAGTGTCCAATTTGAAATCCATCTCTGTTTTGGAGCCCCCCATCTTTCATGCCCACTGGCCTGGTGTGAACACACAGTCATGTGGTATGTATTAAGGCTGGGGTTCGGGGGCGGGTGGGGGGGGGGGGGGTTGGTGGGCACTGGTAGTAATTTCAGCACTGCTAACTAAGGAATCCTCCAGGGAGGCCTAATTACAGGAAGAGCATTCTAAATATCAGCCGGCTGCATATTTTCCATGACAAGATTTTTTTTTTTTTTTTTTTTTTGAACGGCCCCCGACTCTTCAAAGACACACGTCGCAGCTGTGCATGTTTTTTTTTTTTTTTTTTCCTACTTTGACTTGACTTGATCCACCTTCAGGTGCTGATAGAAGACAACACAACAATGTTTCACTGAGTGACTGGATTCAAAAGGATTACACATGCATGCACACTACACACACACACACACACACACACACACACACACACAAAAGCAGGGCCGTCATGTTTGTGTGCATGCGCGGCGGGAATGTTTAGCGCGTTAGCATTTTCATCCTGCGCAGTTTTTGATGTCATGCTAGTCCTGTTTCAGTGCAGGCTAATCTATTGCTTTGGTAGAGCTGCGATGCTGTCATGCGTAATGACAAATCCACTTATGGCTTTCGCATACCGTGGGATATAAAAAGTCTACACACCCCTGTTCGAATGCCAGGCTTTTGTGGTATGAAAATTGATACCTAGATATATCGTTTCAAAAGTTTTCTAGCATTGTCACTCAATACCCCAAATTTGAGAAATCTTTTCAACGGGGGAAGTAAAAGCAAATGACTTGAGATAATGTGGTTGCACAAGTATACACACCCTCTTATAGCTGGGGTTGTGGTAGTGTTAAGAATGAACCATTTACATTCAAACTGGTGTTAAATGGAAGTCAGCACACCACCTGCCTGCTGATTAAGACCAAATCAACTTCAGCTGTTCTAGTAAGCTTTTTCAGACTTTTTTTTTTCTTCTCATTCTAGCTGACAGCAACTGACTGCACTTTTTCAATTGTAATGTCCTTCCTCCCGCCATGTTATTACATGGAAGCAAGCGGGTAGTTTTTTTTTTTTTTTATCTATTTTGTCATTAACTTGAATTTGTTTGTATGTTTTTTTTATTGTATTTTGTATGTTTTTTTTATTTTAGTTTAATTGTTTAACTTTTTTTTGTTGAGTTTTTAATATAAATACAATTTTTTCCTTTTTTTTCATTAGTTTTCAGTATTGATTTTTAATTTCAATTTTACAGTGAAACATGCATGTCAAACCCTTTGTTTTCCTATCCCCCCCCCCCCCCCCCCCAAAAAAATATCATTTAATTTTAATTGACATTTAAATAGTTTGACAGTGAAACATTTACCTAACTCCTTCAACAATGTTTACCTTTTAATGGCAAATATGTGAAGTTAACAGTCCAATTATATCCTTGCAGGGAACGAGACGGCCGGCTGTGAGTTGGCAGCCTGTCACAACAGCTCAGCTAATTTTCTCATTAATTTGTACTTTTCCACCTTTTGTGTCATTTAACAAACCCGTTGTGGACTATTTATAAAGGAAATTCGTCGCATGTTGCTGTATCTTCGCGGCAACATATTTACAAAATCTTAGGTTTTTTTTTTAGCAGAGATTATCGCTCGTATATCGACGAGAGAATTGAACCATTTGTGTCACCAGTTGCTAACGTCCAAACGATCAGCTGTTAGAAAACTACTGTCGTTTGCTTTCAAACTCAGATAGTTTGTAAATGTGAGCGACGTCACGCATGCTGTGATGGCGAGATTTCGTTTCCAGCATCCCCCGGCGCCTTCTTATGACTCAGTCCTGCTCCTCTCATCAAATAACAGATTCACTTCCTCTATGCTAGACAACATTGTAAAGGGAGCTGTTGTATTTTTCATTTGGCAGAATTTTTATGATTGTATTATTATTACTATTTTTTGTCTGTAACATGAGTAAAGTGAAGAGTAATTTTCTCCAGTCCTGTAATTATCCAACACTGTGTGCCTTTCCTGTACAAAGTATACTGAACCAAAAGCGTGGTGGAGTTTCAATCACTCAAATACAAATCACAACATAGAAAAGCATATGAATTATAGTGAAATATATTCAATTAAATTTACTGTATTAAATTTTACATATTAAATTAAATATACTTGGGGGGTTTTCTTGAGGTCAGTTCAGTTGTATTTAACTTTTTAAAGTACACTATATTTTCTTTTAATCTTTAACAACTGTTTGTACATATTTTAATGCCATTTGTGCATTTTTTTTTTTTAAATCCAATCATTAAGGAGACTTTTTAATATTTTTGGGGCATAAAAATGGTATTGTATTCAATGAACTTATATGCCATACTACATTAACGATATTTTAATTATTATGGTGGTAGTGGGCGAGCTAAACATTTTTTTTTTTTTTTTTTTTTTTTTTTAGATGGTACTTTGTGTTAAAAAAATTGAGGAGCTTTATACTGAAGCATGCCGTATTCCCAGATGTCCTCTTGTTGTCGCGCAGTGTCTGAGGAAGACGTGCTGAAAGGCAAGCGGTCCATCAAGAGTCCGGCTGTGGCACAGCAGAACTCTGAGAGCGACGCCTCGCTGGACGGCGACGACGACACGCTGTCGTCTCTGGAGGAGAAAGAGCTGGAAAACTTCACCGGTACGAAAAAAAGATGACAAAAGCGCTGCATGGAGGGCGGCTGATGTGGTTGTTCTCTTCACAGCAGCCTTTCTAGGTCATAACTCATTCTGAGGGCCGTTCCTAATATTTTGACCCTCCCAGTTGGCTAAGGCAGCCAAAATATTACAAACAATAGATGTTTTTTTTTTTTTTTTAATGGAGGGTTCTTATTTTGTTTGGGTGGTGCTCTCTAGTTCATTTAAGGAGAACTGTTCCTAATATTTTGGCCCACATGTAGCTACGTAATAAAGTCACCAAAATATTCAAATCCATTAAAAATAAATACATTTGAGGGTGCGAGGTTGGGTTACATGGTGGTCGTCTACACCTATGAATTTCAAGTTCAATGTTTTTAATATGGCAAGTGTTCCTAATATTCTGAAAAGTATCCTATCAAAGAAATGGAGGCTAGGGGTTCTCCCATCATGCATTTCCTGTTGCTTGAAGATCTGTTCCTAATGTTTTGACCCTCCCATGCCACTCAAGACAACCAAAATATTAAAAAACCCTCACAGTGCCATAAAAGAAATTGAAGGGTGCCACAACAACATTTATACCTGAAGCGTGTGTTCCTAATTTTTTGACCCTGTCATTTAGCCACTAACCCAAAAACAATTAGCCTATATTTGTTTATACAATTTTAGGTGAGCTTGCATGACAGGCTCCAAATATTAGACAGGAACTTGGAATATGCTCCCAGAAAATGTAAACATTAAATTGGTACATGAAGAAGAAGAAGAAGAAAAAAAAAAGCTAAATTTTTGGTCTCATAGTCCTGGTGTACCTAAGAAATTGCAGTGTGTGTGTGTGTGTGTGTGTGTGTGTGTCAAACACTTTAAATAACACTAATTGATTTACTTCATGTTAGGAGTTATATCCCAAAAATTCCAATTTGATGCAGTTTTTTTTTTGTGGGCTTTTCACATCAAAAATACTGTTAATTAAATATTAGTCTGGTAATCCGATTGCATGGTGTAATCCCTTTACACGGTGACCTCTATTAAAATAATGTACAGCGGATTATGGTGGCATTTTTAAATCAGATTTCCACTTGCTTTGAACGATTATGCATTTATGCAAATTCATAGTGTGTATATGTGTGAGTTTGACGCTATTGTCACAAAGGGTAAAGGTACAAAAGGATTAAAAGTTATTAAAAATAAAAAAATATATGTGAATGCCATGTGGAGAAATGGCTCTCCGATTTTCACTATTTTCTTTCTTATTCGTTTCTTCTTTAATTTTCGAATTTGCCCGATCGTTCCCGTGGGATTAATTACGCGACGCTTCCATCGTCCTTTACATTTTTAACAGGCTCTATTCTTTTTTTTTTTCTTCTTCTTTTTTTTTTTTTTTTTTTAAATTGCCCCCTCCTGACTTTGCCGGTGTGCGCGTGCACGCGCACCCGCGGCACCAGCAGGCCCGGTCAACGTGAGCACGGCGGCCCAGCTGGTGGCTCCGGCCGCGGTGGTGCGAGGAACCCTGTCCATCACCGCCTCCGAGCTCTACTTCGAGGTGGACGAGGACGAGCCGGGGTTCAAGGCCATCGATCCAAAGGTAAGCGAGAAGTCTATTAAAATGGTACATTTTTGTGTCTTTTTTTTTTTTTTTTTTTTAAAGAAACAAAACAAGTTTTAGGCACATAACGTGCTTTATATTATAAATGAAAAAACGCTATTGACATTTACATAAATAAATAGCTCAGATATTTTTTTTGTGTGAATGGAAGTAAAACTAAAACAATAAATATAGTAGCACCGAAAGCCGATTTAAAAAAAATACAACGGATGAATTTTTTTTTTTTGAAATGACATAATTAGAATTTGACAATCCACATTTATGGCACTTTTGTGAAGCTTCAGGCCCCTTTTTCGTTCCGCTATGCAGTCACGTGCATTCAAATATGTTTTTGAAGGGTTATCCCTCACATTAGAAATGCTGAACTACATCGAGAGGATAAAGTTCACACGTGGCGTACTTGGCCAAGTTTGAAATAAAGCATCGGGATGCTTTTCAAACGTGCGCTAATTGGAATTTGCATTTTACATTTAGACATTTCATTTTTGTGCTGTTTTAAAGCGTTGAGTTTAAATTAAAATGCGCCTGTAAATAAAATAAACATTTTGAGTCTTTTTCTGTTTCCTGCATAAAATAAATTTAAAACACGCCACAAGGCCTAATTTAAACTTCCAACATTTTATTAACATTTCTTGCTGTTCCCCCCCCCCACCTCCCCACCAAAAGAAAACCAACTTGGCACGTTGCTTTCATTGCATTTTTAAATAAAAGTTCCTTCTTCTTCACTTGGTGAGAACGTTTAAAAAGGAGAACAAATGTACCTTTTCTTTTTCCTTCTTCCGCTGCACCATTTTTTTTCCTGCTCCAAACCCCCCCCAAATGGTGTCGATGTGTTCTTTTTTTTAACGTCACAGTCACCCGGCAAAAAGAAACCGAAAACGAGAGCCGGGAGTCGCAGCGTTTTTTTTTTTTTTTTTAGTTTTTCTTTCTATAACTTGTCCAAGCTCTTGGCGTTGGTCAGGATCTCCCTGGCCAGCCTCCACGTCTGCTTGGCGGCCGCCTCCAGGGCCGAGTGCGGCTTTCCCTGAAAGAGGTCCAGGTTGGGCAGGAAGTAGTGCGGGCAGCGGCGGCACTGCAGGCAGGAGATGAGCTGCAGCAGGATGCCGTTGAGGCGGTCCCCCAGGCAGGCCTCGTCCCAGTCGGCCTCCCGCGGGTGCTTCTCGCACTCGTACAGCAGCAGCGTCTTCATGTGGTAGCTGTTGAGCGGCTGTCCCGGCAGCTCCAGGTGGCGGTCGCGCAGCGTCTTGAGCACCGACAGGCACTTCTTCCGGCAGCCGGCCATCAGCAGCCGGTTCTCGGCCTCGCTGAACTGCAGCACCCACGCGTCGCTCTCGGCCGAGCTCTGCTTGCCGGTGAGCGAGTAGCACTCCTTGGAGAGCAGGTTGAAGCCCTCCGCCTTGACCTCGGCCACGCGGTTGGGCCCCGGCCAGGGGATGTGCGCGGCCGGCCACTGCGCCGCGCTGCGCGGCCAGATGCCGGTGCACTTGAAGGCCGGCGTGATCTGCACCACGTAGCGCTCGCGGATGCGCAGGCGCACCTCGCTGGTGTCCGCCACCATCTTGACCACGTCGCGGTAGCTGCACTTGTCCACCGCCTGCGCCACCAGCGTCTGGAAGCGCGAGCGGATCTTGCGCGCCGACAGGTAGCCCGAGGCGGTGATGAACTCCACCCACAGGGACATGCTGCGCTTGCGGCCGTCGCTCAGCTTGAGCACGGCGCAGCCGGGCAGCGAGCCGTCGTCCACGAAGTTGAACACGCCCATCTGGTTGAGGTAGAGCACCACCTCGAACTCGTTGGGCGACGTGACCTCCATGCCCTCGTAGCGCGCGTCGATCTCGCTCAGCGAGCTGATGAAGCGCGGCTCCTGCACCTCCACCTCCTTCAGCACGTCCGACACCACCTTGCACACCTCGCGGATGGTCTTGGCGATGGCGGCCTTGCGCGCCTGGCACCGCTCGCCGTGGTACTTGTTGAGCTGGTACACCAGCTTGGCCTGCGTGGCGATCATGTTGGGGCACAGGTCCGGGCCGTACGCCGGGGAGTCGCAGTAGGCCGACGGATCCAACGCTTACCGGTGGGGTGGGAAACACAAAACGCAGCCCCCCCAAAAAAACAACAACAACAAAAAGTTCTTACTCCTGCTTATCGGCTTTACAAAGTCCGACTTGGACGCCGCGGCTCGCTCATGGTCCTGCTCGTCGCCCGTGGCGCACTTTTATGAATGGCGCTCCGGAGCGAGAGTGAAAGAGGTCCGGTGTGCTCCTCGGGCAAAGAGTGAAGGCAGCCGGGGCCCCCGCGCAGCCAATCAGCGACGGCAGACGCGGCTGGATGGGGGCGAGCGACAGAAAGAGAGAGAGAGAGAGAGAGACACGCGCGCGCGCGTACGCACACAAACGTAACGCCAGTGGTCCACGCATGCATCTTTACGCAAGTCCACTGTCAGCCTTCCTTTGGAGCACTTAAAAAAAAAAATAATAATTTAGGTTAGCGATATATTTTTTAAATACACTACATCATGATGATTAAAAGTTTTTGGGAGGAAATAATAGAGAAAGACGCGTAGGATATTTTATCCTTAAGACTCTCTATTTTTGTACGCGGGCTTAAATAAAAGCAACAATGCAACATTTTTTTTTTTAACTTTTACAAAAATATTAGCATGTTACAGTGATTTGCAAATATTTAACCCCATGTGGCACCTTAAGTTTTATTTACTTGTCCAAGCATCACCATAATGAACAACATTAAAATACAGTATAAAAAAAACTATAGGCCTGCAGCTTAATAATAAAAAAAAAAAGTCAATTTAATATTTACTTTACAGAAACGTTATGCAAAGTTTATAATCTGACTAAATGGAGAAAAAACTGCTTATTGCACATGAAGGTTAAATAACAATTTGCTTGGATTTGTTTTTCACAATGCAAACTGTTCTAAAAAAAACAAGTGGAAGTTACAAAGTTAAATACAATTTAAGTGCACTAGTAAAGTAAAAAAATCAAAGGGGAAAAAATGTGCTCTACTGGATTAAACATGTTTTAATCAGACTATGCATATTTTAGCTTCATTCTATAAATTTGATTGTTTCCACATTTTGAAATGGACATTTTATTATTTTTTAAAGAAACAGTGTGTAGAATTTTTCAATGTACATTTGTTACAAAAAGAAGAAAAACTATTAACTTCAATAATATGCCCAAAAAAATGTTCTATCACATAAACGTACATTTTTTTTTTTTTAAATCTAGTCGGTAGGTCTAGTAATTGCTAATTATACTACATTGGTTGCGCCGCACTTTCCAGGAGGCTGACATGTTTCTTTGCTATCTTTCTGCTACGGATGCCCGATGAAGACAAACTTGTGTAGTAATTGCTGGTTGCAAGTAATGTGTACGCTTCAAAATGCACATGCTTCAAAATTAGGTGGTTGCATTCTATTATTTCACCACTAGATGGCAACAATTTTTACACTGTGTCCCTTTAATTTAGTGATTTATGTTTTCACGTAGCACTAGAGGGAGCCCGCGTACCACTGGTGGTCCTTGCAGCACACTTTGAGAGTCACTGGGTTTGTTGTGAGTGAAAAAAATATTTGCGTAATTAAACTCATTTAGTCCGATATTTTTTTTAAAATAAATATAAAATGTTACACATATATAAAAGTACTAATTATGGCTACATACTCATTAGACGCTCTGTAATTGTCAGTGATGCATCGATACGTAGATGTGCTTTAATGTAGAAAATGTTTTTACTCATTTTTTGACCTATTTCAAATTTAACTTTAAAGATTTCTATTCCATTGAAATGACATGTCAATGTGCCTCTGCTACTCTGGCAACACCCTAAACTGATTTCTACATATTTACTTTTACCCAAGTAATTGTATTTATACATTTCAAATGTGATCTGCTTCTTTTTTTTTTTTTTTACTGCTTTGTAACAGGACCTCGTGTTGTTGCAGTCGGGAAATGCACACACGTGCTGTGTGTAGCTGATGTGATACATACACACACATGCATGAAAATACACACACGTACATGAAGACATACGCGTGCACCTCTCGCAGCCGCATCCATTATCCTGTAGATAACCACAATGCATCCCCACTGGGGGACGACTCCTCGCTATTTATCACGTATTAATAAGAACGCAGCGGCACTACCTCACTGGCACTTCCGTCCGATTTTTTTTTGACGAAAAACACGCGATTATTATTATGCTTGAAATATTAAATATAGGTCAAGAGCCAGCTGCTGTTTTTGCCCGCGTGGAAAATGTCTTTATGAGATTTCGCAGCCGAGGGGAAAAATATACCGTCATGTTATGCTTTCTTTATTTTCACGCGCTTATTTTTTTTATTTTTTTGTGACAATGCAGACTGCGTTTGGTCGTCAGATCTGAGAATAGTGCCTACGAGAAGCAGAACGTTGCACGGATAGCGAGCGAGTGGCCAGCTGTGAGAGCGCTTTCTCCACTTAAAGCCGCAGAGATGTCAGAAAAAAAGGCAAAGATTAATTAGCTCTCCTTTGCTACACACACTCTGGACTACATCAGGATAAATAATAAAAAAAAAAAAAAGCCATAAGACTTAAAGCACTGGAAGATCATTCTTGATTGATTTGACGGCGATCGAGACCATGATCTGTCTTTATAATGTATTAAATGTACACCAGAACAATATTATTTATTCTTTAGTATCTAAAGAAGCCAAAGTAAAAGCCAAAACGTGCTGTTAAGCGTTTAGACTCTTCACAAGCTAAAATCTCTTTGGCTTTTTCAACATCTCGTGCGGTGATCATTTTAACTCCATATTTGTCAAGAGTAGCAGCTCGAGGTCCTAATGTGGTGTTGGACTGCAAAATGTCGGAATACGAGGAATACTCTGGGGGTGAAATCGCGTGGGTGTGCGACTGTTTATTATCTCGCACGGAGCTCCGGAGGAATAAATCGGCACGGGGTGGAGAGGAAGTGTCCAAATATTATGAAGGACACGCTAACCGTAGCTTAGCGTAATATATGGTGACACAAAGCCGGGGGGCTTCTATAAAGACATAACGGATCTGTTCTGGTCTTGCGCTAGTCCAGATGCTACTTGTGAGATTGTGACGTTGAGCTCACGTCTGCTAGGGACGGCCGTTTGAAAAACAATATTAGAAATATTAACGTCGATCCAAATTAAAGCGGTTTCAAAGCTAGTTTTTCCCAAATACAGTAATCCCACCCTCCGTCGTGAGGGTTACGTTCCAGACCACCACCACGACAAGTTAAATCCGTGATATAGTCATGTTTTTACAGCATTCACGCTTTTTTAAGGTCTTTAAACTCACTTTTAAACTCATATAATATTGACAGAGGGAAGATAAATAAATAGCACAGAAATATCATTCAAACAGTGTAACAGCATACGCATCCCTCTGTTTACTGCAACCCCCCCCTCCTCCCCCCAAACCAACAAAGTTAAAATTAACATAGCTGCCACTTCTGTAGTCATAGAAAGCAGATTTAAAGATAATTAGACCTTCAACAATGTTCGGCAAAAACTAGGCTGGGCTTGAAATACTTCCTGTTTTCACTCGCCAACAATAAAATCCCACCCAAAATTTTAAACTGATTTTGATATCCAAGCATCACGAAACGATATTATCACAATAGGAAGGTCACGATATGATAATTATCACGATATTGTGGGGAAGTTGGTGATATAAAAAAAAAAAGGTTACAATATTGTAAAAAAAAAAAGCTGATACTTAAAATTTTTTTTTTTTTTTAAATATTGTGCTTTTGTGCATAACAGTAATGCATATAAACAACCTACGATCTCTCATAACACTTAATATTGAGGCACTTATTTGCTAATGCACGCACACAACATTCTGTTCCCCTACATCTGACCATTAGCGGGAATTTTAAACATAGAAGGGCCAAAACATGCCTTGTGAAAATTAAACTGCACCAAAAAAAAACTAGCCACCAGAGGGTGCTAAAACTGAAGAAATGGAAATCAATCTGACCTTTTTTATTAACAGATGTGCTACTCTTAATATCGTGACGACGATATTGTAGCAGTTTTAATATTGCGAGATCACGATATTGCCGTTATCGTTACATCCTTAGTGCTATAAAACCCTATGAGTTCATATTAGCCAATGAGAAGCCAGAAAAAAAGTCTGTGGTTGAAAAGGCAACACAGCTTGGTTGGACTCACTTTTTGCAGTGTGTGCATTTTCCCCTACATTTCCCCTCCAGGTGGTCGTCAAGCTACTGTGTATACATTTACGATGACTCGAACCTCCTCCAAGGCCAGATTTGTTCCCAAAACATACACAAGATATCATCTACTGAACATTGTGTTAGTGTTATGACTACAATTATGGGGGGGGGGGTTACCCTCCCCCCACCTTTCCCTCCCATGAGCTCCGAATACAAACGCATCAGACATGTAAACAGACATCCTCGACGTCAAGTGTTAAGGATGTTCGTTCTCTCGTGGCAGCTGCTCGCTCCAAAAAGAAAAATCATCGCAGGCGACTAATTGGCGGACGGGGCGAAGCATCTGCTCGGCAGATAGATGCTCGAGTGTGTGTGTGTGTATGTTTAGCAACAGCAACAGCAGCGGCGGCACTCTCTGTTTCAACGCAAGGCATCAATATTGCATGCGTTGTTGCAGAGCCCCTCTTAGAGGTTTCTAATACCGACTCAACGAGGAAGTGAGGAAGGCCGTCCGTCCCTGTGTTTTGTCAAGATACTGTATGATGGAAAGTGGATTGAGATTGGCGGATTCTGTCACCTAATTGGGCCATCAACATTCCAAATGGCAAACTAGCCATTTCTTTATATGGGCAAGAACTGGTGGGTCCTCACCTTGGTAGTTTCTACTGTAATCGCTAAAAAACATTTTTTTTTTTAAAAAAAAAAATACCCCCACAAAAAAACTGTCCGTTTATCACAAATATGACAAAGCACAGATTTTTGTTCTACACCAAACAATATATTTTAAAGCGTTGGTGTACATTTCCTTGAAGGTCAGCTTTTCCAGTCAGAACCAACACCCCCCCCCCCCCCACCCCCGCCCCCCATTGAGAATACATTGCTAAGCCTAATTAGCGGGGCGGTGACGGCTACCCGGGGTAAGCCGCGGCGTTTGGATTGATGCTCGCTCGCTCGGAGAAAATCAGCCGAGTGTTTCGTAAAAGGAGCGAGTCGATCGTTACCCAAAAGCGGGACCGCTCTTCCCCTTTCTGCCCCCCCCCAAAAAGCAAAAAGCTCCCCCCCTGCCTCGCGGCTGCCAATCACAAAGAGGCATGGTCTCTGAGCGAGCAGCCTATTGATTTTCCAGTTAGAGCCTAAGTAGTTTGTGCTATCGGGCTAACGGACAGGCCGCGCAGGTATGTCATTATCAATGAGCCTGAGGAAACGCCCCCCCTAACCCCCCCCAACCGTCCGGTCCCCCACTTTTTTCCAGCTGTTTGCCAAATGACAGGGCTTAATCCATATATCATTCATCCACACCACAACCGTGATGAGGAGGAAGCCTTTCTCCAGGCCGGTTTCACGTGCAGACAAGTGTTGGACCAGTGTTGAAACAAATTAAAACTAGGGGTGTCAAAATTAGGGTGTTAATTTTGAGTTAGTTTAAAGTTCTTCCTTTAACGCCACCCTTTTTTTTTTTAACGCACGATTACTTGGAAAGCCAGTATGGGGGGGAATTCCAGTCGCAACACAGCAGACACGTCCACGTCCAAAATATATTTAATAATAATGTAAATATTTGTGGAGACTGGGATCAAGTTGTAGTTTACAATTTTAAAAATGTGCAGAATTTCACAAGTTATTTCATATTAAAATTAGAAAGAAAGAAAAATGTAAAAGAAAAATGGACTGAGCTGTTACCGTCTAACAAATGCAATTATGCCATCCAGTGGCAGAAAAATGACATAAACACAAATCAAAATCACACTTGTTTTTTTACAGTACATTGCATGTTTTCAATTAAACCTCAATTTTATGAATTATTATGAAATGACTGTATCAATGACTAAAAGATGCCGCCATATTTCTATTAATCAATTTCCCTTTTATGCTAACAAGAGTATGAAAACTTATAAAAAAAAATATTAAAAAATTAAACTTATTAAAAAATATCTGATTGCACATTTAGAACAGATAAAATTTGCGATTAATCCTGAATGAATTATTGAAGTCATGTGATTAATTATGATTAAAAAAAATTATTTTCGCCCGACATCCCTAATCAAAACCAATAGTTTTATGCAACTACTAAGATGAATGTAGTTGATGTAATTAGCGTGAGCCCCGCGCCGTGCTCCTCCTTGGCCTGCGGCTGCGCAGTCGGACCGAGACGTAGTTAAGTGTTAAAGTTTGTATTATTCAAATATTTGACGGCAATATTTTCCCTTTTACCGAATATCGGCATTAAATATCGGTTATCATCTTCCTTCTCTCTCATATCGATCTAACTTGCAAATGTGCAGTAACGTACTTGAACCCGGTGCTCTTTTCATATTTTCAGTGTGCACCTGCATATAGTATCGGCTCAAGGTTATTTGTTTTTTGTTTTTTTTACTTTTTACTAGAAAGGTTCCGAATCAAGCCGATAAATCACTTTAGTTCGGGGTAAGCAGGTAGGACAGTCCACATCAAGACAATTGCGCACCCGGGCTTCTTTTTGTGGTCATCTTGCCACCTAATGATGACTAATGCCTCCCTTCGAGTGCTTCACTAGTAAACAAGTTTGACTCGAACCGGCTTCCAACCACACACTCAACTCCAACCGCCGAGCACCTTCACACAAAGAGATGCTGCCCCCCCCCCCCCCCCTCCTTTTGGTCGCACCTGAGCCAAGCCCCTCCATCATGCCTTGTCTCTGGATTTGACTGGGACGCGCGCCCCCCCCCCCCTTTGATTGATCCCCCCGCTCCATCATTTATTCCCCTCGGCTGCCGCCGACACCCCGTGTCAAAGGCGACACCGCCGCCTGATGGATAGGCCTGCTTACGGATGCCAGCGCGCCTGGTAGGCCGCTGATATTACAATCAGCACCTGTGTACCTGCTGTTCGCTCACTATTGGGCCCGGCCGGGTCAGCGAGAATTGAAAGATCGATTGTCCGAGCCGAGGCGTGCGCCGGTGTGGAATAGCAAATGGATATCGTCGGCGGGCTGAAGTGGGAAAGTGTCTTTTCGTCTGCATACTTAAACGCCGGGAAGCCGCATGGATGGATGCAAGATACTTTATTTTTTTCTGGAGAGCTCATTATTCATTCGTAATTTTACCGATTTGACATGTCATCATCATTGCTCTCCTTTATTTATTTATTTTTTTTATTTTTTTGTACGTGTGTGCGTGCGTGTGTGTATTTTTGGCTTTTTACTACTTTACTACTTTTTCCTACTTTTTATTTTTTTTTTATTTTTTATTTTATTTTTTTTTCTGGAGAGCTCAGTATTGTTCATTCGGTAATTTTACCGATTTGACATGTCATCATCATTGCTCTCCTTTATTTATTTATTTATTTTGAATTTTTTTGTATGTGGGGTGAGTATGTGTGTGTATTTTTGGCTTTTTACTACTTTTTTCTACTTTTTATTTTTTATTTTTTTTTGTATTTTTTTCTGGAGAGCTCAGTATTGTTCATTCGGTAATTTTACCGATTTGACATGTCATCATCATTGCCCTCCTTTATTTATTTATTTATTTTTGATTTTTTTTGTATGTGGGGTGAGTATGTGTGTGTGCGTGCGTGTGTGTATTGTTGGATACAAGATACTTTATTTTTTTTATTTTATTATTTTATTTTTTTCTGGAGAGCTCATTATTGTTCATTCGGTAATTTTACCGATTTGACATGTCATCATCATTGCTCTCCTTTATTTATTTATTTATTTATTTTGAATTTTTTTGTATGTGGGGTGAGTATGTGTGTGTGCGTGTGTGTGTGTATGGTTGGATACAAGATACTTTTTAAACGCGTTTGTTGTCTGACAAGAGGCGGTAATATCCGAAATAAGTGTGATGACTGCTTTTGTGTCTTTCACTTTATTTTGGCGGAATGTTGACCTACTTTTTTTTCTTGGTGGGATGATATCATTTGAGTTTTTGTGAATGAACAGCGTTCAAGGTCACACATCTCGCATCTCAACTGGATTTAAGGCCAGACTTTGACCTGCCTCTCCAAAATGTTTAAAATGTTCTTTTGGGTTCTCGTCTTGCTGCATCTAATGTAAGAGCGCTTGAGTTTGAAGGCACCAACTGATGGCCATTTCGTCACTTGCAGTATTTTCTGGGATTTGTTTTTATTAATCACAGCAAGTCGTCCAGGTCCTGACATATCAGAGCAGCCCCAGATCATGACGTTGCCACCAATATGGTTGATCAAATGCTATCATTTTTACGCCAGATGTAACGAGCCGCAGAATCATCCAAAAAGTAAACATTTTACCTCGTCAATCCACAAGAATATTTTTCCAAAAGTCTTGTGAAATGCAGGCTCTAAAGGGGATTCAGTACTGCAACCACAGGGCCACAGTTTAACTTTATGTTATATATCTATTATATATATATATATTTAAGTCCTATTCTTTGCCTGGCCTTTCAAAAGCCCGCTTTGGACGCCCAGCCTCGAATTCCCTGAGAGGGGTCTCCTTTTCACCCTGCACCCACTTAAGCCCGCCACAATAGCTGGATTAGGAAAGAATTTACTCCAGCGCAGGCGGCTTTTGACGCCAAGCCGTTACTAAATAGCCACAAAAATGTCAAATTGACGGCAAAGCGGGGCCGATGCGATAGGAGGCGGTCAGCTGTCTTAACCGGTCTGCTGTTTGCCACGGTGCCTTCCGAAGCTTGGCTGTCGTCTAAAGTTTCAGAATATTGCAAAGCACATGGTTGGGTTCTGTCCAGTTTATAGATAAAAAAAAAAAAAAAAGTTATTTTTGATCATGTACGCAGTTATGCAAAAAAAAAAAGGGCATTGCAATTAAAAGATTACTAATGCAAAAAAAAGGCATTGCAATTAAAAGATTACTAATGCAATTAAAGGCAAAATAAACAATATTTATTAATTTCATAAAATAGTAAGGTACTTGAATGAGATGTATAAAAAGTAAAAAAATAAAAAGCAAATGAAGTAAAAAAAAAAAAAAAAAATCAGAAAAGCAAAAAAATATATGAACACATGTATAATCATATTAAGCAAATGTTACAAATACAGTGTTTGTCCTTATTAAAAAACAAACACGTTTTTATTTTTTGCGCTGAGGCTGGAACAGATTAATGTCATTTCCATTCAATTCAATAGGGAGAGATTATTTGAGATGCTCATATCATGGAACAATGATATACCACTGTATAATAATAATAATAAAAAAAACTATTTTCAATTCAAAATTTAAATCAAATGTCTATTTTATAAACAAAAGCAGTCCTCTCGTATGTCCGCATCATTTTGCACTAAGCTTTTGCCCAAAGGCGGACTCATTTTTGATGCACACTTTGTCACTTCTTCTACCAATTAACCCCAGGAGCGCTGCAGCATTTCCCTAAATCCACTTCTTTCTCTTTTTTTTTTTTTTTGTTGCTACTTCAAAAAGGCTAAGCAGCCGAGGAAGAGAAAGGGCAGCAGAAAAGGCTAACCTGTTAGCAAACAGTGAAAAGAGGCTTTAATCCTTAATAGGCTAAATTCAGACTAAGTGGCCCCTAAGACGCTTTCAAAGGGGACTTTTCAGACTCGCCGTTTGGGGACTTGAATGCTTTGAGGCCTTTTTTTTTGGGGGGGGGGGGTGCTTCTTAAGCTCAGAGTGACGCTGACTGCACGCTGGGCTTGTTTATTTTCCTTTCATTCTCCTCTTAAATCGCACTCCACCACAGTCTTTTTGCTCTCGTTTATTTTTCCTTGCCCGCCGCTAGTTTGTTTGACTTCCCTCGAGGGGAAGGGAACTTTTTTTTTTTTTTTTTTTTTTTTAATGTGTGAGCGGTGTTTACATCCCGAATTAGTCGCATGTTGCCGGAACAATTGTGTCCGTCAGTCGTCTGTAAACAACAGCGGTCTTGACCACATTTGACGGTCGTCTCGTAATTATCGTCATCCAAATTTGAAAGCGTAACGTGTTAGTACTCGCAGTGGTTTGGGCGGATGGTGTGTTGATTTTATCCGGTTATACAGTGGAAACATCAAATTTATCAGAAGGCGGCCATTTTGCCACGCGCTGTATTGTGAAAATGACATCACAGTTGCTTAGGTAACAACCAATCACAGCTCAGCTTCAGAAAACACGTGAGCTGTGATTGGTCGTTGCCTGAGCATCTGTGATGTCATTTTCAAGTGGCAAAATGGCCGCCCCGTCAGACGGATAAAAATGGCTGGATTTTGCTTCATAATTCATATTTCACAAATGTAATATTAATAAGTGTCATGTTTCGGCTCGTGAGGTCACATATAACATACTATTGTCATGAAATGTTGACTTCCCCTTTAAGGTTGCAAAAAAATAACGTGAGATTGTCCAATTCAGAATAGCGGAAAAGGAAATTGGCAAAAGGCTAAAACAGCCCCCAATGACGCACTTGGTTGAGTTCTTCATTCTATCGGTGGCTATCTAGCACTACTGCGATTTAGTTATTATTACTAGGCCCAAATGTACCACTGCAGCATGTAGCTAGCTAGCTATGCTTACACCCTGAAAACACCTTGCCTTGGTGCCACAATTTACACAAGAGCTCAGTGGTGGTATTTGAAATTCTGAAGCGAAGAGGTAACGAGCCCGTCGCCACTCCGCTGCCTTAAAAGAGCCCTGAAAGCCTGTTAGCTCGCAAGCTAGCTGACGGCTAGCACTTCGTCTTGTGACTACCTGGTGGGATATATTGCAGCCAACACAGGCTTTTGACAGATATATTTGACAGGTAGGAATGTGTTGGTATAAGAAAGACAAAGCAGCATCTATTTTGAAGGTCATATTTGATGGACAGCGAGGTAGAGCGGAAAGCACGGCTTGATTTTCCGTAATTGACCCAGATTTTTTTTGAAATCACAATATTTCAAAATTGACGAATGCACAGGGATCCCATCATAGAAAGATTGCGTCACGGTCCGCCGGTTCAAGCGGCGGAGACGCGATGGCTGCCGGATAACCAGCCGAGTGTGAAAGTCCAATCACGGGGCTGCAAGTTTTTCCTCATTAGCCGCCATTGTTTTTGCGTTCGCACCTCCCCGAACCTTCCTTTCCACCTTGACGCCATCCTCGTGCTTATGCAATCCACAATCCAGCCTTCGCTATTAATTCCCCCCCCCCCACAACCTATCACTCAATCTCAAAAGCAAAATCCGTCTTAATTGGCTCCAGAAGGCCGGAGGAGGCTTTGTGTCAACGTTGACGAGGGTCCTGATTGGTCGGCGGGCTCAGACACCCAACAGATCCCCTTGTTAGAGAGTCCGGGGTTGGTGTGGGGCGAAGGGCGTCGGGGTGCCTTTTGCTCGCTCGTTAGCGCGATGAACTCATTTGCTGAAGATCCAGCTGACAAGGCCGACTTGGCTGCAACCTGAGCGGAACCATTTTGAAAAATCATCTCATGGATATTTTTCTGCCTCAATATTGTGATTATGATTTAATATGCGATTATTTTTTCAAGGGCACATGGAGACAAACAGTTTGTCTCAAGGGAAGCAAGCTAGCATCTCTCCAACAACGAGTTGCCATTTTTTTTTGTTTCGTCTTCAGCATGACTTAAACTGTGGCCTTGCAACTGCCCCAATTTCAGATTAAATCCACTTTTTTTATATACTCAACAAAGAATAAAACAAAAAGCAAGCATTATTATTAAAAAATAAATAAGAGCAGTACGGCTAATGGATGGATGTGTATGTATATATTTTTTAATTTAATGGAAAACAACACATAATATAATTAAGTAATATAAAATATAGTATTATCGAAATTTATGAAAAAAATACATATAAAAAAAATACTGGTGTTTGTAGTGTTTTTATATTAGGGGTGTGCCCAAAAAATCGATTCTCATTTAGTACGATTCGGAATCAATTCTAAATGTCTCAAAATCGATTTTAATTAAATTCATTTATACTGTCTTGCCTTTGTCTGTGTGCGCCTTTATTTGGAGCGCTGTTCATGTTGTACCCGGTCTGGCCACTGAGGGGCAGTGTGGGTCCACGCGGTCTAATACACTGTTAAGTTGATAGAGTAGAAAGAAAAAGTCACGATCAAGTTATTCCGATAAAAGTTGTTTTTTTTTTGCAGTGTAGAGCCGTTTATTTTGAGTGATAAAAGTGCCGCGAGTAGCGCGCTAATTAGCATTAGCGAGTCAGACGGGAGAAGATCATTACAATTCCTTGCACATCTATAGATTAAAGCAAAAATCATTGTCAATTAAATCATTTCGAATAAAAAAAATCGTTCTTAATCGAAAATTGATTCTGAATCGAATCGCAGACCCAAAAATCGGAATCGGATCGAATCGTGATTCAAAGATTCCCACCCCTATTTTAAATACCATGTTTAAATACACCGGAGATGCAAAATAATAAAAACTCCGAAGACAAAAAAAAAAGTTTACTGTTATATGCTCAAAAGAGCAATATTTGCTTTTGTGCCCGTACTCGTCACATGACCACGTGCATGAATGTAAAGCAGGCATCTTTTGGTTGATTGAAAAGCAATTTGCCACCCTCAATGCTGATGAGTCCACAGTTGCTCCATTTTTTTTTTCTCTCCTTTTATGAATTTTCTTTCCACTCGGTCCTCTCTGTGCTTCTGTTTTGATGTTGATGGATCACCTCTCTTCCTCCCGCTCATTAATTTCATCACCTTATCTCCCACACAGCACTTGATTCCACCCAAAAAAGGTAATGATAAATCCCTCATCCATTATCCTTTAACCGAGGCAGCCATGCGGAAACACTTAATAACAGGCAACAAATTGAACTTCAATCACCTCATTTTTCCTCCTCACGCCTCCTCCAATCGACGCAGATGCTCCGACTTATTCCGCACGTTTACATATTTGCCTCGCATTTATTTGACTTTTTACACTTGCGACAAAACAAATTGTTGTGCTAATTGGCACTGGCTTCATCTTATCAGGGCAAAAACACGCTTCCGGAAGGTAGCGTGCGTCTCATCTGTTTTCAAGTTCATTGTTGATCGTTGATGGTGCTGCTTGTTGTATCTATTTCTGCCAGTAGGAGGCGTGGAATTCATCACGGACAAATATTTGACCTTGTGGTTCAGCACGGCGCTCTTCTTCTTTGATGGGACTTCTAAACAGGGCACTATATGATTGGCTGCTTGCAGAGATCAGTCAATGAGAGGATTTTTTTTTATTTATTATCCTTCTCGGCTTAGCAACGAGTGGAGGATGGAGGGAGAAAGATGAGGAAGCAACTGTGCTAACTGTGGAATACTGACAACAACAAAAACATGGTGCCAACGGGTACTAGTTGGACCCAAGACAACATGAGTAGCCCACAAGTCTGTTCTAAAAATAGCTCCGCAGTAATGGGACATTGTGACTTACTATGATTTAAAACAGAAGAATGTTAATATTTATTTATTTATTTATTAATTTATTTATTTTGATTTAATTTAATTTAATTTAATTTAATAATTGGGCACACAGGATGGAGGGAGCAACTGTGTTAACTCTGGAGTACTGACCCAATTATGATTTTTTTTTTTAAACATGGTTCCAGCGGGTACTAGTTGGACCAAGGACAGCATGAGTAGCCCACAAGCCTGTTCTAAAAATAGCTCCGCAGTAATGGGACATTGTGACTTACTATGATTTAAAACAGAAGAATGTTAATATTTATTTATTAATTAATTTATTTATTTTGATTTAATTTAATTTAATTTAATTTAATAATTGGGCACACAGGATGGAGGGAGCAACTGTGTAAACTCTGGAGTACTGACCCAATTGTGATTTTTTTTTTTTAAACATGGTTCCAGTGGGTACTAGTTGGACCAAGGACAGCATGAGTAGCCCACAAGCCTGTTCTAAAAATAGCTCAGCAGTAATGGGACATTGTGACTTACTATGATTTAAAACAGAATAATTTTAATATTTATTAATTAATTTATTCTAATTTAATTTAATTAATTAATACACTGGAGTACTGACACAATTATTATTATTTTTTAAACAATGTGCCAGCGGGTACTAGTTGGACCAAGGGCAGCATGAGTATCCCACAAGTCTGTTCTAAAAATAGCTCACCATTGATGGGACACTGTGACTTCCCAAGATTTAAAACAGAAGAATAATGTTAATATTTATTATTTATTTATTTTAATTTTACTTGAATTTAAAATAATACACATTTCTTAATGTACCAAATATTATATATTTTGTTTAAAAATAAAATGTATTGTGTTAAATAAAAAAAGGTGATATTTTTATTTATATATTTATTTATTTTTTAGAGAGGTAATGTTAATACCGTGATACAATATTTATTTTATTTCTAACTTTTTAAAGTTTTTTTGTAGTCGACTTCTTTGTAATGAAGTCGAGTTGGAGTCGATTAATCAATGTGACATCATTAACATTAAAAAATAATAATAATTTGCGCCATGGACTGCTTTCACGTTAAAAACACATTTCGACGGACAGGTAGACAAACAAATGAAAACCAATAACTTATTGTGGATGTCTACAGCTATAAATAGTTTTTAATTTCATTTTGTCACCATTTTCAAACAAAAATTAAGTTCAAAAAGCTTAAAGAAACATAACGCTGCTTTCTACTGCCGTGCCGATTCTTTCATGTCCCAATGATAGATTTCAACTCCCGTTTCTAACAAGATGGCAGGTTGCAAAACGGATAGAAATGTGCTACAGTCGAGGCTTCATGCTTTCCATTTGAGATCTGCTTCCGCTGCCCCCTTTCTTTCTTTACGTGTCCCTCTTCATTCTCCAGCCTTTTGGGCGTGTGACAGTGACAAACGACAGCGGCGCAGAAATGAGCAGGCAGCCTGAGCAGCAGCCTGAGCAGCAGCCAGGCGCACAAACAGGTTGAAATAGGCGCACAGACCTTAGCAATCAGCCGCCTTCCTTTGTTTTCTCTCTGCGGCGTGACGCCTTCAAATTGATCTGCTGCTGCGCCCCGACCTGAATTCGCAGACGCCGTTTCGCTCCAAATGAAACGTCAATAGAAGTGTGTGATTTGGTTTTGACCTTCATTTTCTTTTTTTCTTTTAAAATGCTCTTTATCGTACTTCACAGTCAAAATGCTTACTTGTATTTGAAGTAGGTAATTCACCTTTTTCTTTTTTGTAGTTTGTCTGCTTTGACTAAAAAATTTATTACTCTAACCTTAAGTCATTCACTACCATTGACGGCTGTAGACGTCAAATATTCATTTGAACTATTTCTATTGGTTTAACATTTATTCCCCCTTTTGTTAACTCATTCACTGCCATTGACGGCTATAGACGTCAAAAATTAATTTCTATTAGTTTAACATTTTTTCCACTTTTGTTAACAAGAGTATGAAAACTAGAAAAACAAATATTTTATATTCAGAACAGATGTAAAATCGTGAGTTAACTAGTTTTTTTTTTTTTTAAATCTTTTCTTTTTTTTAAGAAAAGATTATTAAAAATTAGGGGCGTCGGGTAATTTTTTTTTTTAATTGTAAGTAATCGCATGACTTTACTAGTTAACTCATGATTAAAAAAAGAAAAGATTATTAAAAATGAGGGGTGTCGGGATTAAAATTTTTTAATCATAATTAATCGCATGACTTCACTAGTTAACTCACGATTAATCACACATTTCATATCTGTTCTAAATGTACAATAAAACAAATTCTGGGTTTTCATACTCTTGTTAACAAAAGTGGGAAAAAATGTTCAACTAATAGAAATCGTTCAAATGAATTTTTGACGTCTATAGCCGTCAATGGCAGTTAATGAGTTAACAAGAGTAAAACCTAGAGAAAAAAATTTGTACATTTAGAACATATATCAAATGCGTGATTAATCGTGAGTGAACTAGTGAAGTCATGCGATTAATTATGATTTTTTTTAAATAATCGCCTAAAAAAAAGAAAAGTTTGTTACAAATTTAAAAAAAAAAAAAGAAAAGAAGAAAAGCTTATGAAAAAATAGCGGCGTCAGGCGATTATTTTTTTTTCATAATTAATCGCTTTACTTCATTAGTTAACTCACGATTAATCACAAATGTTATATCTGTTCTAAATGTACAAAAAAAAAGTTCTAGGTTTTCATACTCTTGTTAACAAAAATGGAAAAAATGTTAAACTAATAAAATGAATTTTTGACGTCTATAGCCATCAATGGCAGTGAATGAGTTAATGTACGAAACTGAATGAACCATTTTTTGGTGTGTATTTTTTATTTTGTTATTTAAACATGACTGATGCACTTCCAGCATTTGTATTTATCGCTGGATCTGCAATAATTCCAGCATGGACAGTAACCTCCACACGGTGTCCATTTATCCCGGACATGGTCACATTACGACGCCGATACTTTGTCAGGCCGCTTGCCACTCGCTCCGCTTTTTCATCTGCAAGGTAGAAAGATGAAGACCATGATGGTGGTGGGGGGATGATTTGGGGGGACATCGAGATTGTGTGAGTGTCACACGCTTGTAAAATATGATATTTGTCGGGATGGTGGCACCGATCTCTGGAAGTTCATCAGTTTTATGCATCTTCTTGACATGGACAAGGAAGTGCCGCGTTACTCACGTGTTCATCCTGCGCCCGAAGATTGTATTTTTTTTTTTTAGCCTTCTTATTCGTTTTTTCTTCTTTACTGCGATGTGGTTCCACTCGATTCCTTCATATCATTTAGCCAGCTCGTTGACTTGTTAGCGATTAGCATTAGGGTGCGATATTTGTAAGGTTTCGACACAAATAGTTCGGTCTATGGAGTGAATGCCAACCCAACTAAGGTTGAAATTAAAACACCAACTCATTCGCCTACTGATGATGCAGCAACAGTATCTTGCTCAAGGATACTTCCACGTGGTCACAATGGCATGGGATCGAACCCACAACCTCTGGGTTGGGAGATCACCACTCTACCACCGAGCCACGCCGCCAAAATTCTTTTCACATAAGTTGAGTAAAATTTTGTGATGTTATTACTGGTAATGGGTTACTTGAGCTTCTCTCCACAAATTTTAAGAAATTGTAGTTTTTTTTTTTAGGCTTAGTATATTTACTTGTTTTTTTGCCAAGTTAAATTTTCATATTCCTTTGACAGATACAGTATGTTTGCTTAAAATAAATATATCCCTCATTTCATTGTTTTGTTTTTTTTTGCCAGTTTTTGTAGTGTAGCTTCTCCTTAATTAACTCAATCACTGCCATTGACGTCTACAGACGTCAAAAATTCATTTGAACTATTTCTATTAGTTTAACATTTTTAACACTTTTATTAACAAGAGTATGAAATCCTAGGAAACAAATATTGTACATTTAGAACAGATATAAAATGTGTGATTAACTCATTCACTGCCATTGACGGCTATAGACGTCAAAAATTCATTTAAACTATTTCTATTAGTTTAAATTTTTTTCCACTTTTGTTAACAAGAGTATGAAAACCTAGAAAAAAAAAAATTGTACATCTAGAACAGATATAAAATTTATGATTAATCGGAAGTTAACTATTGAAGTCATGTGATTAATTACAATTAAAAAATGTAATCGCCTGATGCGATTAAAAAAAAAAAGATTATTAAAAATTAGGAGTGTCAGGCGATTACATTTTTTAATCGTAATTAATTGCATGACTTCATGAGTTAACTCATGATTAATCACAAATTTTATATCGGTTCTAAAAGTACGATTAAAAAATTGTAGGTTTTCATACACTTGTTAACAAAAGGGTAAAAAAATGTTAAGCTAACAGAAATAGTTCAAATGAATATTTGACGTCTATAACCGTCAATGGCAGTGAATGAGTTAATGAGTTAACTATTGAAATCATGCGATTAATTACAAATTTAAAAAAATTAATCGCCTGACGCGATTTAAAAGAAGAGAAAAGAAAAGATTACTAAAAATTAGGGCTGTCGGGCGATTAAAAATTTTAATCGGAATTAATCGCATGACTATACCAGTTAACTCACGATTAATCACAAATTTTATATCTGTTCTAAATGTACAATAGAAGAATTCTAAGATTTGATACTCTTGTAAACAAAAGTGGGAAAAAATGTCAAACTAATAGAAATAGCTCAAATTAATTTTTTACGTCTATAACCGTCAATGGCAGTGAATGAGTTCATCTTTAACGAACTCTCTACTGCTACTGCTGGGTTGACGCCTTTTTTTAGCCGTAATTTTCCAAAGGAAAGTGAGGTTGGGGTCAAACCGCGGCGGGTGTGAGCGTCACAATTTCTGATGGCTGTCAACATGGCTGACGTGACCCCCCTCCACGCTGCTGCTAATTCCAGCATTTAGACGCGCTACTCCTCTACTTAGCGCTGCTTTGTTAACAAGCCCTTTTTGCTTCAAAGGTGTCTGCAATGGTAAAAAAAAAATAAAAAAATACAAAAAATGCATGAGCTGTCACAAAGCGCTTCTTCTAGCAAGTGTTATTATTCATCGCACATATTCAAATGTGCGCTAGTGAGCTGAGGCGAGCTGGCGGTTGAGCGTAAAGGAGCTCATTAGAAGGCCGGCCGAGGCGGAGGAGACCAGCTGAGGACAGCCACCGCTTGGGCCTTCTCTCCCAGGAATACCGCAGACTCACTTCAAAGTCTCTGGAGTTCAATTAAATGTGGATTAGTGGCTGGGACAAGCTGCCCGAGACAACACAAGCAGCAGCAGCAGATATTCTATCGGCGCTTATTAACACTCTTTTCCAGACAAACAGTGTTCATTTGCATGCAAAAAGTCATGTTGGCGTTTTTCATCTGCTGGATCCACTTGACCCTGATGCAAGTGGAAAGTAACAGTAAAGTCATCAGTTTGGAAAAATTTTCATTCCCCCCCCCAAAAAAAATCTTCCCAACATTGGCGTAACTAACAAGGTGTCCTGTCTTTCTCCCGAGAAGTTGCCCCTCCCTCACCACTTGCAATAAGTCATCTTTCAGCGCACTAAATAGCCGCCATTTTAGCGCTAAAGGAATCTCTTTTTCATGGAGGCTGATCAATAAAAGACATTAATCGTGCTACTCAGACTGGAAGGTGAAAAATGAACTGGCCCGAGACCCTCGCGCTAGCCTTGCTGAAGAATCTCCTGTGTGGTCCTATTTTATAGCTCTTCTTTGATTTGAGTTGAATTTGTATTTATTTATTTCCGCAGATTTTATCATACACGGAAGGTCTTCATGGCAAATGGCTGTTCTCAGAGATCCGGGCGATCTTCTCCAGACGTTACCTCCTGCAGAACACCGCCCTGGAGATCTTCATGGCCAACAGAAGTAAGGCCACAGCACCTCAATCGAATATGATACCATGGCACCTTGACCGGTTTGATTCGTTCCGTTACCATGCTCATAACTCAAATCAACTTTCCCCATTGAAATGATTGGAAATGCCGTTAATCCGTTACAGCCCCTCAAAAGCATGCCAACAATTTATTCGATAAAATAGCATTCTGTAATGCTATGTATTTAAAAAAAAATAATAATCTAAATAGAATGTGAAGAATTTGTGTGTGTATTTAAATATATACATACAATGAAGTAATAAATGTAGATTTGATGATGAAACATGAACAATAATTATCACAGACAAGATGAGTATTAGTTTAAAGGGTTTATAATTAACTACTACAGATGCTAGCTACGTTAGCCCCTCAAAAGCATGCCAACAATTTCTTCGATAAAATAGCATTCTGTAATGCTATGTATTTAAAAAAAAAAATCTAAATAGAATGTGAAGAATTCGTGTGTGTATTTAAATATATACATACAATGAAGTAATAAATGTAGATTTGATGATGAAACATGAACAATAATTATCACAGACAAGATGAGTATTAGTTTAAAGGGTTTATAACTAACTACTACAGATGCTAGCTACGTTAGCCCCTCAAAAGCATGCCAACAATTTCTTTGATAAAATAGCATTCTGTAATGCTATGTATTTAAAAAAAAAAATCTAAATAGAATGTGAAGAATTCGTGTGTGTATTTAAATATATACATACAATGAAGTAATAAATGTAGATTTGATGATGAAACATGAATAATAATTATCACAGACAAGATGAGTATTAGTTTAAAGGGTTTATAACGAACTACTACAGATGCTAGCTACGTTAGCCCCTCTATGGCGTTTCACATCATGAGTTAGCATTAAGCTAGTGAACTTTCGCATGACACTTCTGTGGTTTGGTTGAATGCTCAGAGAAGGCAGAAAAGAAATCATCTGCTTCTTTTTACAAAATAATGGACCCAACAAACTAAATGTGAATTGGGGCATTGATATTCAATAGAAACTTTTTAAAAAGGAATATTTGCTGATATCTTGCCACAGCCGCCATCATGTTCAACTTCCCCGATGCCGCCACCGCCAAGAAGGTGGTCCACAGTCTTCCCCGCGTCGGCCTTGGCACCAACTTTGGCCTCCCACAAACCAGGTTAGTCAATACACACAAATCTACACTAAAAGTACAAATAGGCCACTGATTTACGCACACTTTAAAATGTGATTTCCATTCCAAAGCCACAACTGTTCTGCTTTTGTTCACTTTGCCAATCAAAAGCCGGAAGAAAGTCATTAAGTCAGTATGTTACATATTTGTTATCATTGATGTACTCCTATTAAAATTCATTTTTTAGATTAACAATATATCAAGAGTGTATTAAGTCTTTTGTAAAATTGACTATTTTTGTCCCGTTTTTTTATTGAAACAATTATTTTCTAAAATACTTGTAATAATTATAATAATAAAAAAAGTAACTTAACCCTGGAGAACCCACGGGGTCAAATTTGGCCCCTATAAATTCTGCTACTCAAATAACAAAGACCTTTATTTTTTTTTCCAGCAGTGATTTTCTCCCTGTGTTTTTGTTTCCATTGGCCAAAGTATGTTTGTACATTCAAAATCCAGTTCTAAAATGCAACAAATAAAACAAAAAAATTATATTGTTCAATGTAGCTGTGTATTTGATTGATTATTTTCTTAAATTCTAAATAGTTGACTGACAGTTATTGTTTTTCAGATTTTTCGAAATGATACCCCTAAATCCCAAAAGGGTCAAATTTCGCCCTAATACTAAATTAGGGAATAAAGGGTTAAAATTGAAAAAAACATATATTTTGGTGTTCAGTGAATTTATAGCAGCCATTTAATGTATAATTCATAATTTTCCAAAGAAGAAAAGGATTCTTGGGTTCTCCAGGGTTAAAAATAAAATAAAAATTGTAATTACTGTTAATTCAATGAAAATAAAAGAATAAAATAAATAAAATAAAGCTATAGTAAATAAATAAATAAGCCATTAAAAAATGTTCCACCAGGAAAGTAACGCAGGGATGAAAAAATGAATTAATACGTTCAGGCTGTGTAATTATTCAATAAATACGAGTGCATTGAGTGATGATTGTGTGGTCATGGTAGTAGCAGTAACGTGAGTGTCCGCGTGTTTGTGTTTGTGTGTGTTTGTGTGTGTGTCTTCAGGTCCATTAATCAGGTTAGTTTGCAGACCGAGCAGGGTCACTTTGCCTCATTGACCTTCGACACAGCAGCTCACGTAGCCAACAATGCACATTCACACGCACAATAGTTCCATTGCATTCTATAATACACGCTTCTGCTTGTCACCACGTGTAACAGAACGCAATCATGTATGCGCAATGTACATTATTTAATATATAAAAAAAAAAAGGTCTTGTGGTGCAATTGGGTTCATATTTTCACTTTCAAGAAGCCTAATGGCGGTAATCACCGCCATGACAGTGATTTATTCCATCATTCCCCTTTTGTTTTAATTGGATTGGGGCTCATTTGTTTTTGTCCCGCCACATGTAGTAGGTCTGTGTGTGTGTTTGTGCGCACATGTGTGTGTGTGTGTGCTTCTTCAGCCCAATTTATTGCATATTTGTCTACTTAACTGCCGAAGCTCTGCATATTTGTCGCAAGAGTCAAATACAGCCCGCAGGCCTGTTTTTTTTTTTGTTTTTTTTTCTTTCTCCCCAATGTGTTTTGTTCTGTAAAGCAGAGCGCTAATGTAACTAGAAATTGTGAGTCTCGTGTGACACTATTGTAGAACGGGTAGAGTGAGACTGAGCTGAACTGTTGTGTTTATATTTTCTGGCGTGCATCAAATACTTGAGATATTTTAGCAGCACACTGTCCATGAAGAAGACGGACGTTTTCTTCTTTGTTTGAATTTCTTTAACGATGACGCTGTCATTATGCGCAATAAAATGGCCAAAACAAGCGTGTCTATTCCGTGAGATTGTGGCCCTTATTGTTTAGATTTTATGGAAGAATACGCCAAATATGTCGATTTTTAACAGCACATTTATCCTAAATGAGACACACATCTTTTTTTGATTGTGTTGGACATTGTTGAACCCTGACACCGCTATTTAGAGCACTAAAAATTAGCACACAAAAACTGTTAGCATTTTAGCAGTTCTCTTTAGAAATAGCTGGTCAAGATGATACATTTTTAGCAATCAGCTTTTGGGCTTTCTCTACTTGGATTGCTAGCTTGCTATATGTTAGCTTACCCACATTTAGCATGTTAGCAAATCTCACTAAATACAATCCTGGCTACATGGCAAGACGTAAGGAAACTGACTTGCAAATGTAATTTAGCATATCCACTGTTAGCATTTTATCTATTCTTTTTAAAAAATAGTTCCCGACAAAAGAGCAAGTTAAAGAATCTTCATCAAGCTGTGATTTGTTTATTCAGGTTGCTATCTTGATCTATGTTAGCATTGCATAGCATGTTAGCATTGTACCATCTCAGAGATGTTCCACATTTAGCATGTTAGCAAATCTCACTAAATACAATCCTGGCTACATGGCAAGACGTAAGGAAACTGACTTGCAAATGTAATTAAGCATATCCACTGTTAGCATTTTATCTATTCTTTTTAAAAAATAGTTCCAGACAAAAGAGCAAGTTAAAGAATCTTCATCAAGCTGTGATTTGTTTATTCAGGTTGCTATCTTGATCTATGTTAGCATTGCATAGCATGTTAGCATTGTACCATCTCAGAGATGTTCCACAATTAACAATATGGTCCTCATAAATTGTTAGAATTCTCTGTTAGCATGCAAGCTTTTAGCATGGTAAGAATTTCAATGATGTTTCCCATTCATACAATAACAATGCATTGCTTTTTAGGCGTATCTCCCTGGCCACACCAAAGCAGCTTTTCAAGGCGTCCAACATGACTCAACGTTGGCAACGTCGCGAGATTTCCAACTTCGAGTATCTCATCTTCCTCAACACCATCTCCGGTGCGTCCCCATTTCGGCATCTTCCAGTTCTTCTTTTTTTTTTTTTTTTTTTTTCAATACATCCCGTCCTCACCTCACTTGTCTTTCACCAGGCCGGACCTACAACGACCTGAACCAGTACCCCGTCTTCCCCTGGATCATCACAAATTACGAAGCAGACAAACTAGACCTGACACTGCCAAGCAACTTTAGAGATTTGTCCAAGGTAAGACACTGCAAATATAAGCCAGTAGTCGGGTGCAAACTTGTGGAAATTCATTTTTCATTGTAGTACAATATGTCCAGTCTCCGTTCTGGCTCTTATACTATCAAAGTGATAACTTTTTATTTTTTTTAAGCAGTTTGAAAATATTTAACTGTGACCTGAAAAGAGACAGGAAAAAACATCACTGCCCATTTTAAATACAGTTTTACCGATTGACACAAAATATGGTGGGCATGAATATCATAACAGGACACACAAAAAAAAGTCTCAAGGGTCCGTGGCTGAATATAAAGAGGCAAACATTCATTCTGGTTTAAATCATCCATTTTGTGCCAAATGCCAGGGCTCGTACCAAGTTAACCCTAATCAGACGCAGGTAATTGCAGAAAAAGTTTTTTTTTTTTTTTTTTACATCTTTAAAAATCTGTGCCACCTAATATGATCAGAACCGTGGAATCAAAGCTTGATATTCAATTTGAAGATAAGCCATAAAAAAAGGCGAATTTCACAGATAAAAACAACAAAATTTGGTATATATGTTTATCATAACAGAACGCACAATAAAGTCTCAAGGACCCGTACCTACATTTGAACAGGAAGGCCGCCATCTTGGTTTCAAGCAGCCTTTTTGGGACCACTAACAAACTCCCAATAGAAAATGTGCACAAATCCGCCCCGATCAGAAACATGTAGACTTGATAGCAGGCACTTTTTGTGTCGCACAATACGAAATACAAATCATAAATCAATACAATCATTCCCTTGCTGGACTGCCAGAAGCAGCGGGGACGTCTCGTCTCTTGGCACTCTCCACAATCCTCACTTTCAATCTGCTCCTCCGTGGAGAGCTCTCTTCTCCTTCTTCATCTTCTTCTTCCCTATGGGAAGCCGCATGATTCCGTTATGCGGCGTCACATTACTGAAATGTGACAAAACAACGGCAGCGCGCAGGACTCGAGTGGAGCGCTAATAGACGCGTGTGACTTGTGTTTTATTCATGGTGTCGACATACATGTGGTATCAGCGTACGATCGCTGGAGCGTGGCAGACTGCAGTGTGTGCGCAAAAGGCCAGCAGACCCCCCCCCCCGACCCCCTCTTCAATCCAGCCCCCCCCCCTCTCCATTTTTACTCCCACAATCATGTGTGCTCGTCTGTGTTGCTGTTTTATTGTTGCTACATTTCAAAGCACATCCAGGCCTTTGTTTCTTCTTTATTGCTATTACCCCCAACATTGGTTCCATCCATCCATCATATTACTTGGATTATGTTACAGTGGCTTACATTAATATTGAATAAACTGTACTTAGGGCTGTGCAATTAATCAAAAGTCAATACAATTTCAATTATTACACTCCTTAATGACAAAATCAGCATAATCATAAAAAAGAAAATATTAATATATTTTTTAAATTGTTTACATTTATACATTTGCACCTTTTTTTACATTTTAAAATGTATAATTAAATTAAAAATAATTTAATACATTTTTTTCATCCAAAAGGAACTTGCATAAATATAGCGTTTCAAAGAATTTTATTTATCTTAATATTTTTTTACATTTAAACATTTTCTTGTTTTGTACCAAAAAATAAATGATTTCAATTATTACCAAAATAATCTTGATGAATATTTTCTTCATAATCAAGCAGCCCTAATAGTCCTGAATATTTTTGTATTAGATACTTGGTGTAAAAAAAAAAAGAAGAAAAAAAAAAAGTGAGCCCCTGAAGACACTCTGTGTCCTTTTCCCCAGTCGTTCTCTCACCTCAGCATCTTTCTCACCGTCTTCACGCGTCACGTCGGCAGCGGTCTTGTCCAGAAAAACGACTCGTGTGACAGGCGCTCCCCGCCGTGACATTGAGGAGCCAAACTGGCGTGAACGCGCGCTTCGACGCGTCACACACTGTCATCGTCCGTCGGCGCAAAAGAGGCCACACGCAATTTATGTCCCCCCCCTGCCGCGACCCCGGGGGGCTTTCTTATCATAAACTCTAACCTCCAGCTGACATCAAACGCTCCCCCCCCCCCTTTCCCTCCTCCGAGATAACGTTGTAGTCTCGATAAGCACACGCTGGAACTGACTTCATGTGTTTTTTTTTGGTGTTTTTTTTTTTTTGTGATGGCATTGCAACAGAAGTAGCGAGGCGTTATCGAGCGCCGCCTTGCGCTATATCGGACTCCTCGTAGCCGCATAAGCTAATAGCGTATTGATTTTGAAGCATGCGTGGCCCATATGTTTATCCCCCCAGGCGCCTCCCCTACAACCATTTTCACTGTTGCAATCGCTGCAATATACAGAAACACAAAGACCTTTTCTGATTTATGGCTCAAAGCGCTTGGGAGGGACAAATTATCAGCCAGCCATTTTCCTTTATCACTCATGAGCTGAAACACAAAAAAAATGTCTAGACTCACCAAGTTGCAGCCCTTGAAAGTGGGAAACAACCACCACAAATTTCACTGATTAACAGCAAATATGGCGGACATGTCTATGGCACATCAAAGTCTCTCAAAGACCCATACCGCAAATTGAACAGGAAATCGGCCATTTTGTTTGATAAAGAGGCACGGACCGAAAGAAAAAAAAAAAAGAAAAAAAATGTCAATGATGAGTGCAAAATTGGGCAGATTTCAAATTTCATAACTGGACGCACAAAAAAAGTCTCTCGGACCCATGCCCAAAATTGAACAGGAAGTTGTCAATTTTTGTTCAAAGCAGTGGAAAGTTAGAAAATCTAAGCGTCCTTTTTTTTTTTTGGGGGGGGGGGTGATATGTCGAATCGGTAAAATTACCGAATGAACAATACTGAGCTCTCAAGAAAAAAAAAGAAAAGAAAATATAAGCCCCTGACATTAGTGTCATTGATTGATGTGAAATTGGGTGGACATGTCTGTCATAATGGGACGCACAAAAAAAGTCTCAAGGATCCATACCCAAAATTCCACAGGAAGTCAGCCATTGTTGTTTTAAGCAGCTGTTTAGGTGTGGAATTCCGTGATAAAGAAGCATCGAAATTTTGGAACGACCTATGCCCCAAATTCAACAGGAAGTCGGGCATTTTGAGTTGAAGCGGCCATTTTGGGCAAAAATTCCAGAGCTTGTACTTTGACAAATTTTTCCGACGGCAAAATGAGCGACTGACAGACTATTTGGTCGCAGAATTTGATCATCGTTTTCAAGGATTGACCACATTAAAGGAAACTAATAATTAAACCTCCGCTAGGTCTTAAACAATCATGAATACGTCGCTATTCTGCTCTGGGATTGAAAAAGCAATCTATGGTCTGCAAGATTTTTCACACAAATCGTTTTTTCCCTTTAATTACTCCAACTAATTCTTTGCGGATTAATCAGCAGGTGTTCATCTCATTACGACTGCCGCGTGTTAGCATCCTTTGGCTAACTCTCCGATCTAATTAGAAGTGTGCTATTGGCTCGTTTATCTAAACCTCTCGTCTTGGTCCTGGTGACATATTGGGCCAATTTGTAGCCGGCGGAAGGTGCTCTCCGCCCCTCGCGAAGCACCTCGCTGCTGTACGTACTGTAAGCGCCGCACCAGAGCCCCCCCCCCCCCCCCGCCTCGCCAACCCGCCCACTATAATTTACAGCATTAACGACGTCTGGCCGGCCCGCGCACGTGCACTGGCGCGATGTCACCGTGGCGCTTTCACTATTTCTTATTTTATATGCCTCCTTCAAGCCTTTTCTTTTTTTAATGAGTCGGCTGTTATTAGGGTTATAAATCAGAGCAATGGCTGTGATGTATAATTCACCATGTGTACTCACCCCTCACCCCGGAAAACCCCCACCCCCGAGGAAGCCACAGTGTATCACTGTCAACTCGGAGCTGTAGAGCACTACGGTGGCACTCTGTAAATCCACACAAGTACAAATTTGCCACTTCCTAAAGTCGCATATTTACGAGTTTTTTTCTTGCAAAATTGCCACTTTATAAAATCGCAAATTTGCCACTTTCTAAAGTCGCAAATTTACGAGTTTTTTTCTTGCAAATTTGCCACTTTATAAAATCGCAAATTTGCCACTTTATAAAATCGCAAATTTGCCACTTTCTAAAGTCGCAAATTTACGAGTTTTTTTTTTCTCGCAAATTTGCCATTTTATAAAATCACAAATCTGTCACTTTATGGTCAGAAATTTGCCACTTCATAAAATCGCAAATTTGCCACTTTATATATAAAGTCGCATATTAAGTCATTTTTTTCTCGCAAATTTGCCATTTTATAAAATCGCAAATTTGTCACTTTATAGTCAGAAATTTGCCACTTTATAAACTCGCAAATTTCCGAAAAATGTTCTCGAAAATTGCCACTTCATAAAATCGCAAATTTGATACTTTATAAAGTCAGAGATTTGCCACTTTATAAAATAGCAAATTTGCCACTTTATATATAAAGTCGCATATTAAGTCATTTTTTTTGGTTTGGTTTTTTTTGCCAGGTTTTTTTCTCGCAAATTTGCCACTTCATAAAATAGCAAATTTGCCACTTTATAAAGTCACAAATTCACGAGTTTTTTTTCTCTCACTAATTTGCCACTTTCTAAAGTCACAAATTCAGCTTTTTTTTTCGCTAATTTGGCACTTTATAAAGTGGCAAATTTCCCACTTTATAAAGTCCAGAAATTTACTGATTTTTTTCTCGCAAATTTGCCACTTTTATCGACTTTATAAAGTGGCAAATTTGCTTTTCTTTTTTTCTCTGAATATTCCCCGCACCCTCTACCGACCCACTTTTACCAAACATGGCACCCACACAGACACGCATGCCCCATTACACCCACACACAACAGTAGCCGAAACGCAAATCGATACTCCGGGTCCGGCGTGAGTCTCCCAGTGACAGGCGGCCTATGATATGAAAGAGATGCCATTGATTCGCACCCCGCTAGGCCCTCATCCTCAAAAGGCCATCATTCCATTAGCATTGATCCGCTATGTTTGTGTGTATGTGATGGATTAAGGGGGGGTTAGAGAATGAGGTGCAACCAGCAGAGGACTAATAAAAATCGAAGCATCCTGAAAGTGATTTCTATAAATGAGGATTTAAATAACAGCCACCAGACAAAGGGCTGCTGCTATTCTCAGACTGATGGCAAATTAATATGACTTTTTTTCCCTCTACACAATACAGGGTTACTCAAGTGCTATTATTGAGCTATTAATGCAAATACGACTCATATGAAATCCCTCCACAGCCCATCGGCGCTCTCAACCCCAAGCGGGCCGCCTTCTTCTCCGACCGCTACGAGTCGTGGGACGACGACCAGGTGCCAAAGTTCCACTACGGCACGCACTACTCCACCTCCAGCTTCACCCTCATGTGGCTCCTGCGCATGGTCAGTACATCTCACATAGACACCACTTTATTGTGTTTTTGTCTTCAGCTGCAAGTAAAATTTTTTTAGTTAGGAGCGCTAACCATAGTGGCAACAAACCCAACACTATAAGCAGCAGTTTGGCAGCTAGAGAACCAAAAAGTTTATTGCAACTCCCAGTTCATGTTTACTATAAAAGCAAACTATTCCATAAAAGTATTCCATGCTATGTATTTAGCCAAACCATATAACTTTTCCCTATAAATGTCTGCTAGCTTAATGCTATTTCAGAACACCTGAAAAGGATTAGCGAACATTATGAACCCTTAGGCAACTTACCGATCCCTTAAAACTTATGACATCATCTATATGAAAAATAATGCATTACTGGTTTATTGTTTCTCATTAAATGTTTGCCAAATACAGCTAGCCTGCTAGCCCGCCACGCTGCAATCAAATATGGCTTCTGGTTGAGATTAGTTTTTAAGAGACTCGGCGCACCCTGCAATATTGTCTCTGTTGAGTGGATGCCATCAATCTGGCCGTACTGCCCTCCAGGGATCGGGAGGTTACTAAGTTTTTGTTTTTTTTCCCTCCCTCCCCCTTTGTATGTTATTGCGCCACTAGCTCACCATTGTCAGCCGGTCCCAGTAGAGCTGCAGCATTGATCCACGAGCATCATTAGCAGGCTTACGCTAAGGCCGCTTTACCGCTTCGGCCTCACCTTAAAACTCTCCAATGCCTATTAATGTCCCACATTCGACCCTCTCATATATTGTATAAATGACTTGTTAGTCTAGTGGTTGGCGGTGGTCGTGTTGAGGTAGAAGGCGGGCATTTCACTCGGGGGGGTCGGTCGGGCCAGTGAGACCGCGATTGATCTGTCCTAACAAGATTATACATGATTAGAAATGCATCACTCGTGTGGCTTTATTGGATTTAGAGGCTCTCTGGGATACTGTAATGTTTGTTACAAGCCGGAATACATTAAAAGGAGGGTCGAATGACTCGAATCACAATTTTGAATTGTAACGTATGTAATAGAGCTGCAAAGAATTCGATCACAAAAAGGTCACAGCACAATCGGAGTAGACTCGCGTCGGAATAAATAAATTGGAATAAATAACCTCTCATTCGCTGACTCCCACGTCACTCACCAGGCCAGGGCCCCGCCTTTTCAAGACACACACATTCAAAGGTGCAGATACTACAGTGTGGATGGCGAGGATGCTTTGATTTGCTACTGTGTATGAATTCAAAATCTTTTTTTTGTTTTTGTTTTTCCGATATCATTCGATAGCTGCGCTCGTAATTGCAGATTAATGAGAGAGAGAATTCAACTTCTCGTTTCTTTTGCTTTGCTTGTTTGTATCTCACATCAATGTGATCAGGTCTATCTGTTGACACGATGCATTTTGAGTCAAAGATGGGGGGACAGTTAGTTGCCCCATTAAATTTAGCAGCATTAGCGTCTCTAGAAACATTTTTGTCTTGCTAGCGCGTCGTCAACAAACAATCAAAGGTAATTAAAAAGTATCAGGAATTACAACCATTCCTTTCTTTGGTCCTTCCTCGGGTCTCCTGACGGCCTCACGACTCTGGCTGGAAGTGTTCGGTTTAGGTGACCGGGATGGGATTTTTTAATAGGTTTTAGGTGAACTAATGAATACACACACACACACACACTCGCACGCACGTACACACGCACATACACATACTCACCCACATACAAAAAAAAAAAGAGAGTAATGATGATGATGACATGCCAAATCAGTAAAATTACCGAATGAACAATACTGAGCTCTCCAGGGAAAAAAAAAAAAGGAATTACAACCATTCCTTATGTGCTAAAAAAAAATCAATGAAATCGTAATATTATATCCTACATCATAGTGATGTAATGAATATGGTTAATTTTTGTGTTCTTCAATTGATACATGGTTTGTAATAGTATCGAAAACATCTTCACTACAGGAAATGATCTGACAGTTATGAAACGTTATTTTAGTATTATATTGAAAATGATATGTTCAATTGAACTCTGATCTCTGATCGATATCCGTTTTTTCTGTAATCCTCAGGAGCCTTTTACCACATTCTTCCTAAACTTCCAAGGAGGCAAGTTTGACCACGCCGATCGCACTTTCTCGTCAGTGTCGCGCGCCTGGAGGAACTGCCAGAGAGACACGTCCGATGTCAAGGTAAAAAAAAAATCGAAATCTAAGAGTATAAGAAACCTGCATTTTTGGGGGTTTATTTGTGGTCATTTATGTCTGCTGAATTGAGGTCTCGAGGTGCTCCCAAGCTTTGTGATGTATTCTTGCCCCTCTAGTGTGATTGAATCCCAAGTGTAGGCGCCGAGAGACGTTCCAGTGCAAACTGTGAACGAGGCCGTGGAATATTCCTCAAGACAAGGAAGAGCGGCGAAGGAAAAAAAGAAGAATAGCGATGGCCAGTCACTAGCAATTACTGTCCCGTGGCAATGAAAGCTTCCCGGTCTCGTGATCAAAGCCGAAGACTAATCCTCATCTGTCTCCCATTCAGCCGGGCCATAACCTGGACTTCAATCTTTCCCAGCCCCCCCCCCCCCCCACCCCTCAAAATATCTGCTGCACTGTTGCATGTGCCCCCCAAAACAGCCCGGGTCGCCCTCGCTCACATTTAACTGCTCCCCTAAAACATTTACAGTCCGACGTTCCATGTCAAAGCAACGTTTCCAGCTCGGGGTCTCTTGGCACCGGGTCACCGAATTGGGGGGCTTGGGGGGTGTCGAGGGGTTTTGACGCTTGATTGCGCTCAAGTGCCCCCCCCCCCCCCCTCGGCAATAAAACATGTGGATCGCGTTACAGCGTAGTAGGCCGGCACTTGATTGCGAAAGCGGCCGTTTTGCTCGCTCTGTCCAGACCCGTCAAGGCGGATCAGACCGAGGGGGCTCAAAATCACATCAAAACAACAAGCCAATCTGGACCGCATCATGACATTGAAATGTCGTCCAATCACAATCCAGTACCTCTACATTGTTTTTTTCTGTGAAACACAAACAAATATATTTTTGCTGTCAACCCCCCCCCCCCCCCACCCCCCAAGAAAAATATAGAAATCATCACTGTCCAATGAGAGGGAAAATCAAAATGTCTACTTTTTGTCACTTAAACATTTTTATTTAAATGTTTGAGTTTTGTTTTCTAAGAGATAAAAAAAAAAAAAAAGGCTGAAACCTTGTTCTATGGGTTTCAATGTTGCATATTTTGTTTTTTCTTTTCATCTGAAACGAAAATAGGAGTGTTGTTTTTTTCTGATAAATGCATAAAAATTAACAAGTTTTTGCTAAATACTCTATCCGGTGAAATAAAAGATTTTAATATCAGATGTCAACAACAACAAAATTATACGAAACTCTCCAACAAAAATGATTCAGCTTCAAATTTAGTTTGACCCCCGCCCCCGCAAACTGAAATTTTGTTTATTTTATGCCAAATTGTCACAATTAAATAAATCATGTACTAACTACCGACTACTAACTAATTAAACATTTTTGTTTTTTTTCAAACACCCCTACGACATGTTTTATTTTTTATTTCATTTTTTTTTATCCTAAATGTGAAGAAAAGTAGCATGTATCTCCTGGTCATTTAAAAAATATATTTATTTTATTTTTTATTTTTTTCAGTTTTTCAGATAAAAACAAAACCTAAGTATCAAATAAATGTCGCATCTTCAACTTAACCTGAATCAAACCACTCGGACTAAACATTGCCTTTTTTTTTTTTTTTTTTTTTAAATTTCTTAGCACATATATTTTCAATACACATCCGTCGACTTTTTCCACCCGGACGCACACATTCACTCCCCGACGCCAAAGAGGAATTAGCGAAGAGACGTTTCAATTTACCATGCTAAGTATACCATTTAGCTTTAGCATTCGAGCCATTCATGGACGCCCGCCATCCCTGCCAAAGGGCAAAAAGCCCCAGTGTGTTATTTCTTCTCGAAAAAGAGAGCGAGCGAGGGGGTGATAATAGGCTACAACACCCGCATTGAACGCGTCTCTAGCCTGGGTGACGCTAGCATGACCCCCCAATCCCTTGACCCCTAGCCTCAGCCTAGAGGCATCAGAGAAACCTGCAGAGGTTAGAGGTAGCAACAGTGGAAGTGCAGCAGGGTAGGGTAGGGGGAAAGGGGGGGGGCAAAGCAAAGTGTGTGTGTGTGTGTGTGTGGGGGGGGGGGTATGGGGCAGTGACCCATGACAGGACAGGATTGGGGATCAGAGGGGCTGGCCTCTGACCAGGCCGAGGAAAGGGGCCACTAATGTGTGTGTGTGTGTGAATGTGTGTGTGTGTGTGTGTGTCCCTGCGCACTTTTACAGCAGCCGGTGAACCCCCGCGAGCCGGGGGTCTCGTTAATAGGGGGGGTAGCTTTTTTAGTCTGAGGCCATCTTTTTGCACAGTGAAGACATTTCACAAGTTAGAGGGAGTGCCGTGTTGTTTTTAGAGCTCTTGTTTGCTTGCTCATCTGATGAGCTCGTCGACATTTGTTTGTGTTGCTCGGAAATCAAGTCGCACATTTTATACACTACCCTTCAAAAGTATTGGAACTGTGAGGTCGATTTCTTTTTTTTTTTCTTCTTTTTTTTTTCTTTTTTTTTTCTTTAGTTTTTTTCCCCTGGAGAGCTCAGTATTGTTCATTCGGTAATTTTACCGATTTGACATGTCATCATCATTGCTCTCTTTTTTTTTTCTTTTATTTTTGTATGTTGGTGAGAATGTGTGTGTGTGTGTGTGTGTGTGTGTGTGTGTGTGTGTGTGTGTGTGTGTGTGTGTGTGTGTGTGTATTCATTAGTTCACCTAAAATGTATTTAAAAAATCCCATACCGTTCACCTAAACCGAACCCTTCCAGCCAGAGTCGTGAGGCCGTCAGGAGACCCGAGGAAGGACCAAAGAAAGGAAAGGAAAGTGAAATCCAGCACCGACCAGACACCACCAACCAGAGTCCTTCACCAACCCCAGAGATTTCTTTGTTTAGTGGACATTTGGACTAATATAAGAAAGAATATAACTTTTTTTTTTGTGTCTGAAACGACTAGCCGTGTCCTTGCTTAGCATTAAAAGTAGCCTCGCCAGATAAACAAATTAAAAGCGAAATGTAATCTCTTTTAATGTACACAGTTCAGCGCACAGTTTTTGTTCTTCCACCTTAATCATCCCGCTTGTTTACGCGTTCGGGCCAAGCAATGAGGCATCGTGGTTCATCACGGCGTCTTAATTGGAGAAGCACGGCCTCCAACAATAACACACGTCGGGAACCCCGCGGGCGGCTTTTGTCTGGCCGCGTTTATGCTCATTACGCTACAGGTTCCGCTTTGTTAGCATTTGGGAAGGGCTCGCGTCTTGCTGTCATAACCGGATTGCATTTTTTTAGAAAAGGCCCATGTGCTACTCATTTTGTCCTTGGGGCTAATTAGTACCATCTCGCACCATTTTTCTGTTTTAATTCTTAGTAAGTCACAGTGTCCCATCTCTGATGAGCTCTATTTAGAAAAGGCCCATGTGCTACTCATTTTGTCCTTGGGGCTAATAAGTACCATCTCGCACCATTTTTTTATTATTATTTTTTTTTTAGGACAATGGACCAAAAGGCATCCGTGTTTGCAGTGTCTCTTTTGTCTCCCTCCCACCTCTTCCTTCATAACCGCTTGCCGAGAATGAGGAAAAAGAAGTTAATTGATCCCACAATAGAGTCAAAAAACCATCCCTGAAAGGACACAGGATGTCTTTTTGGGTCCATTTGGCCATTTCATTCATAAACCTTACTTGTCTCAGAGATTGTGTCTAATTGCCACCAAATTCGAACCTCGTACCAGGCAGACGGGCAGCAGCACTAAGTTGCCAAGTTGTTCTAAGATGTCGTCGTGGTGTTTCCGGTGCAGGAGCTGATTCCGGAGTTCTACTACCTCCCCGAGATGTTTGTCAACGCCAACACGTACAACCTGGGAGTGATGGAAGACGGCGCGGCGGTCTCGGACGTGGAGCTGCCCCCCTGGGCCAAAACCCCCGAAGAATTTGTGCGGATCAATCGTCAGGTAAGCTTCGCCGCTCGCTTCTGACGTGAGGTATCATCATCTCCCCTGGGGGACATCATTCGAATGGTAACTTAAAAAGGCATTGTGATTTCCTGACGGTGGCCATCTTGGAGCAGGCCTTTTCAGTGTCTGAGGCCTCTGGCATCTGCTAACCAGCCGGTTAATATGACCAGAGCTTGATCATTAATCATGCAATGTCGTTTTTTTTTTTTTTTTTTGCCATCTTCATGCTTTTTGTGTTGCCTTTTTCCATTCATGCCTCAAACCCAAAAAGTGCTTGCATTGAGTTAGTCATTTTTTTCCCTCCATTTTATATTATTGGGTTTTTTTCAAAAAGCAGCCTTATTTTTGTTTTGACTTTTAAAGCCGTGTCACTCGTGTAGTTTGTGGTCCGTGCAACCCAAATTGGCAGCTGCCTTGATGACATCAAGCCTGTACAAACACAGACTGCTTTACTGGATTTGTCACTTCTGTCGTTTGTGGATTGTGCATCCCATCGTTAACTTCCCCCTACTGTAAATTTCAAGATGGCTGTCTTTGAATGACGCTAATCTCCTTAAATTTGTGTGGAGGCGGACCCAATTCAAAACCTCCGTTAGGGCTGCTTGATTATGGAAAAAGTAATAAGCACGATTATTTCGGGCAGTAATTGAAACCACGATTATTTCTTTTTTGGTACAAAACAAGAAAATATTTAAGCATTTAAAAATATTGAGACCAATTAAAAAAAAATTGAAACACTATAATTATGTAAGTTCCTTTTGGACCAAACAGAATTTAGAATAATATTTATTATTATTTTTATTTTTATTTTATTATTATTATTTTTTTTTTTCATGCTGGCAAAAACTTGAAGTTGGAGTGCAGCTTGTGCACTGTGCAGTAGAACGATCATTTATTTATTGGTACAAGACAAGAAAATGTTTTTACATTTAAAAATATTGAGACCAATTAAAAAAAGTAGAAACACTACAATTATTTAAGTTCATTTTGGACCAACCAGAATTTATAATCATCTATATTTATTTATTTATGTTGCAGTAGGACGATCATTTATTTTTGGGTACAAAACAATAAAAAACTATTCAGACAAATAAAATTATTTTAAACACTATAATTATGCAAGTTTCTTTTGGATGTAACAAAATTTATTAAATTATTTTAAAATTTAAAAAAGGTGCAAACGTATAAATTTAAACAACAAAAAAAATTGTATTAATCTTTTTTTTAATGATGATGCTGATTTTGTAATTGTGGAGTGTAATAATTGAAATTGTAATTGAATTTCGATTAATTGCACAGCCCTTCAAATATGGCCCCCTTTTCAAAAATGGCATCTCAAAGCAAAGAATGACAAAAGCAGCCATTTGAAAAACTTAGACCCTCATCGCATTTTGAGATGGACCCTAAACGAGGGTGTCGTGGGTTTAATGCAGAAAGGAAAGGCCAAATGGCGCCAAAGGATGAGGTGTAGGTACGGATGCGTGGGCGGACAGGCTGGCTCTCGTGACAGATCGCTGGCATTTGAGGGTGTCAGCTGGCACCGCGGCGAGAGGGATGAGCGCGCCACTGAGGAGAGACGCAAGAGTGAAGGACTTAATGGGCTGTTTGGCTCACTTTGGCTGCCAGGCACACTAATGGCCTCACCGCAACAAGGATTTTGTCACACACACATATATATATATATGCACACACCAGCCCGCTGTCTCCACTCGCGGTTATGAGGCCGAGATGATTAACAGCTAATTAAGGTCCAATCTGGAGAGGCCATTAAGAGGCTCTCAGAGTAAAGGATTGCACGTGGTGGCGTCGTCGTCGTCGTCGTCTTTGCCGTCGCCCTGCCAAGCGGCAGCTTGTTTTCCTCTCTGCGAGCGCTTCACGCCGGGCAATAAAAGTAATCCCGCGTAAGTTATGACTGCTGCAACAGATACACTGCGCACGTCTCTTGTTATTCTTCTGTTAGGGGGGGAAACACAGCAGCAAGCAGCCATTGTTGCCTTGAGAACGTGCCACCGCTAACATCTCATGGGAAATGCTATTCATGCGCTAACGGTTAGCATCGATGGTTGCCAGGCACTTGTTACGCAACATTTTGTATTTTAGCGGAGAGGCCTAATTATCTTTATTCACTTATTCACTCCCAGCCATTTTCACCGAAGTAACCCCCTTCGCTCACGGTGAATATTCTGTTATAAGAAAGATTAGTCTCTTATTTCATCTGTTTCCGTTTTGCAGCAATTAACATTAGAATATAGCTAAGTTTCATCACTATTCACAAATCTGTTTAAAAGAGTGGGGGAAAGAGCTTTTTGCAGCATGGCCCTGGTTGATCTCTTATACTCTGGTGCCACCTGCTGGTCATATTTTGTCATTTCTACCATTGCTTTAAGCCACCGCTTCAGGTCATAAACTGCATCAAAGCCTTCTGTATGCTCTAGCATATAAAAAAAAAAAAACATAAAAGACGTATAAATATGTTTTTGGGACACTGGTAATATTTAAAATAGAGCGTATCTATATGTTTTTGGGAAAGCTGTCATTATCATGAAACCTTTAACAAAGTACCTGTAAAGTGAAAATATGGCTTGTAAATTTAAACAAGAGTGTTGTTAACAAACATGCCAAATTTTAATAGTTAAAAAAAAAAAGTTCCCAAGTATAGAATGGGGCTTCAAAATCATGAAAAACAAGTTATTCTGTCCGCTTCTCCAAAGTGAGGTCAACCTCCGTCGAATTGCCAGCTCGTCTACAACCATGCATCGCTAAATTGTTAAACAGATACTTTTGTATCTTCTGTGAATGCATCGCATACTTGGAATGACTTTTGTCCTTTGGGAGCATTTCACAGCTGTTTAAAGACAGCAAACCACAAAGAGCACGCTGAAGCGTGAATGGACGCATGTCATATGAATATGACGCAAACCACATTTCCATACCTTCAAATGGCAGCCGGGTTACCCTGTCACACGACGTCACAGGATCCGTGCGTGGGTTCACTTCTCACTTGCTGTCAGTGGGAAAAGTTGTCCGTCTCTTTTTGTATTCTGTGATTGACTGGAGTCCAATCCTGGTTGTAGTCTGGTATGTTCTAACTGTGGTTACACTGATGCTAGTTTTGTTAGCCCTTCTACAGTGCATTGCATGTTAGCATTAAGCTAGCGGACCATTTTTGTTTGTTGTCACCACAACAATTTTTGCTTTCAAAAAAAATCAGACAAGCGACAGCTCATGTCCCAAAAACCTCGGATCACTCGGAAGTTGAGCTACCACTGTATTTTCATTGGTAGAGGCAGCACTTCATGTCAATGAGTGTAGCGGATCTGTGGATGTGGTGCATGTAGCAGACTGCAGACACATCACAAAATTACAAATACCCTCTACCACGGTGTTGCCTAAGTATGTACCACTTATCAGAAGCTAATGCAGCTCTGCTTACCTTTTGTGCGATGGTTATTCTTCTGTTGCTGCTTGAAAATGGCAAATCTTTGGCCAGGCTAGCGAGCAAGTCATGGGCAGAGTAACTCGGAATGTGTGAATTAGAGCATCTGCACCATTTTGTTAAGTTCACACTTACATATAAACAACTTATTTTTTTTAAATTGAAAATACAGTTTTACGTAATATGCTACTTGCTATTAAATTAGGGAAGTTTGTTTATCAAAATAATGCAATTAGAATAAATAATGTACTGTACAAATAAAAGAAAAAAAACAAATTGGGCATTATTACATTACGATAATATTCAAATAAATAAATTAACACATCCCACAGTCGTTCACATCACTTTTACGTATGTCTATAACACCCCTTGTTGAGATCGTTTACCTAAAAGCTGAAGAAAAAAAACTCTTAAAAAAAGAAAAACTCTTAAAAAAAAAAAAACTCTAAAACTGACCGAACTAAGCTCTCGTAAGCTGCTCCTGTACAAGTGGTTGTACTTTATTACACAGAAAGCGAAAGTAGCTCCCGAATTTCTTCCCACACTTCCCCCGAGCGCTCACACCGGCGGCCATCCATAACGAAGCGTCATGTGACGTCTGTTTACATTCCCCTTTTATCCAACCTTGCGCATAAATGTCATTCCCACCAGCTTCTCTGCGGTCTCCGTCGGGACGCACGTGTGAGCTGAGGTAAACCACCGCAAGACGTACTTACGCGCTGACTGAGTGAGTGTCAGTAGCCCTCCCCGTTAGCCGCACGCTAATCTACTCTTCACCGCCGCGCGATGGGAACGGGGCGGCTTGGCGAGGCACTGGCGAGGATCTGGCTAATGTCAGACGGCGCTCGCCGAAGGAGGTTCGTCGTATGGCAGGGGAGGACATGTTTACCGCCTTTTACGAGCCCCCTCCTCCCGCTATTTCGCTCGTCTTCTTCGGTGACATCACGGAGGGAGAGCCTGAGAAATGCGCTGATCTACTGCCGCTGACAAGCCGGCTCGCTAATGTTGTCATTCTCTTCAGTCCTCCCGGATGGACTCCTTTCTTCTTTTCATCCTGCAACTTTGTCCTTATCTCAGCGTCTGTTGAACGGATAAGTCGCGTTAGTTGTTTTGGCTTCTGTTGAACTTTTTAGTAAGTCAAGAATGTTAAAGGCAAAAGCTAAGCAGTAGCTGCAGTGCTAATTAGCACAGATTAGCGGTAGCTAACAGAGTTTTCAGTGCTCGCTTCCAGTAAGCAGCACATTTAGAATACTCATATGTATTGATGTATGTTTAAAAAAAATTATTAATAATATATTCTATTTGCTCCCACTAGTCTAAACACTGTAATTTTGTCTTATAAAAATTTACTGAAAAATTCGTCAATTTATGAGCGGCGCCATTTTGGGAGAAAATATCATCAGTCTGAGGCTGAAATGGGCTAATTGAAATCCAGATTACCGTAACTCAGGATAACGACTCAATAATGTTTGAAAAACACAAAAAAAACTCACACACATTTGACTGATTGTGGTTTGTTCGAATGGATTGTAGCAATTTTAAATGTGTCAGGCCGTCAGCATTTAAATTAAGTGGGCAGATTCATTTACACTGCCTTTAAAAGTCATCGCCGACTGTTAGGAGCCGACCAGAAACTTGTGCTGGTCGAATGGTCCCACTTCCCGGCCGATCGATCTGGGCGAATAACCAAGGCAGCTAGCTTTTAGCCAGTAGCCGCTAACACCGGCGATCGTTGCGAGTGGATCTAAACGACATCTAGCTTATCTGAAGTAAATACATGAACTGTAGCGTGAATTGAAAGGTAAAATGTGAGACGTAAATAAAAAAATAATAATAATAATTTAAAAAATATATATATATATTTATTTATATATATATATATATATATATATATACATATATTTTTTTTTTTTTTTAAGAAAAAAATGTGTCCAATGCATCGGGATTTTTTTTTTTCTTTGTGGAAAAAGTGGGACTGAAGCTCTGCCGTCGTAAAGATCGTAACTCTGTAAACTGTGCAGTTCCTTTTCGTTTATTTATGTTCTAGATGTACAGTATTAACATCAGTGTTTGTCCTCAAACTCCAAAATGGAACCCAAGCAAGCCGTTGAGTCAGTGCCATTAGTTTCGCCCATTTACTTTCCAATCAGCTTTGTTTACTTGCTTGTCCTGCGCCGTAAATTGGACCACTTAGTTCACCCTGGCCTGACGTGACGTGTTTGTTTTGAGGAGATACCGGCCCAATCACTGCTTATTTGGATTCTTTTCCACATGAGTCTTCTCTTGGAGTGGATGAAGGCGGTGGAAGGTTTGGTTTCGGGTTTCAGCTTGGCGATGACTGCCGCCGTTGACCCAAAGCCACAACTCTTGCAGTTGTGACCCGTCTAATTAGCAAAACGGCTTGGAAGGTGGAAGGTGGGGGTCTGAAACGCGCACCCTCCATCTGCGGTCCTCGCATGTGAATAAAGGAAACGGCTTCCCTGCGTCACCCTCGTCCGTGTCGAGGCGGGCCCCTCGGTCCGGGCTCCCTGGATGACAGTCGGCTTCTCATTTACAGCGAGTTAATAAGCCCTTTAATCAGAGCGCTTGTCAACCTTCGGGCTGGGGCGAGTCCAAGGGAAGTTGATCCAGAGGATCGGATGACTGGAAGAAAGAGCAGGAAGGTGGGGATGAAAAAAAAAAAAGAAGAAGGCTGACCTGGAATAAAAAAGTCAAAAGGGGGCAGTTGTACTTAATAAATGAGAAATTCCGGATTATTACATAGCTTTTTAGTTATCTGAATTTAAATAAGTCACCAACCCCAGAATTTTCTTTACAATATGTTCGATGCAGCCCCACTAACCTAAACACTGCATTCTGATTAATATTGTGTTAGTGGAATAGGAGTTAAGCAGCAAAACCCACCCGTTGTTATCCAACTCAAGAGGCGGCCATTTTGCCACTTGCTGTCGACCAAAAATGACATCGTAGTTGCTCAGGTAACGACCAATCACGGCTTACCTATTTCTTTTTTGAAGCTGAGCCATTTCTTGATTTCAACTGTCATCCAAATCTTCATTGCATCCCTCTATGTTTGCAAATAGATGACTTTGAGTGTAATCTACAGACTTAAAACCTATAGTGGATGCATTCGGCCTGATGAAGAGCAGCTGTGATGTAATCTACTGCCAGCATAAGGCAGTACTGGTTTGTACATTTATAGTTATTTATTTATTTATTTATAACTTATACAGATGTTTGCCTTGGAACCGTAATTCATTTTGACATGGAAAAAAATCGCTTAGCTGGCCGTTTTCCAATCACATCAGGAAGGAAAAATAACTATTTTTATTGAACTATTTTAAGTAAGTAAGCTTTTCTTTGTAGCGCTTTTCACAGATACGAAGCGCTTTACAAGGTTAAAAACCACACACACGCATTCACACACCAGTGGTCGGCCGCTGCCATGTGCACTGGGAGCAAATATGGGGTCCCGCTGCCTTGCTCAAGGACCACTTCGACATGCTCACCTTGGGTGAGGCTCAAACGCACAACCTCACGGATGGGAGACGACCACTCTACCACTGAGCCATGCCCCGCCCCCTTTTCTGTTGTTGTTGGTTTATACTTGACTATATTTGGCGAAAAAGCTCCTCCCCTCACTTCAACATAGTTCCTTGGCAATAAAATGGTACCAAAGTCAAATTTGTCTGTTATGAGCACAAAATGAGCCGCAAGTGAGTTTTTCAGTAAATAACGGCGGGAAAATGCTAATAGAGGAATTCGCAAATAAAAAGTTGCACATGTGCAGGGAAACGCTGCACGCCAAGAACGCGTCTCGAGTAAACCGAGGGGGCCCCTTCAAAACCACAACATCATAAAACGTGTTTTCTGTATACACACCTGACCCGTATTTGCTTTATCTTTCCGTAATCGATACAAAACAGAAACCATTTGTCGCTCTGACAACGAAACATGTGCAACCAATTGCACCAAATCGAACCCACACACGCGTTTGCATGCAAATGAGCGCGTTGACTTGCTAGGCGGCTTTCAAACATCTACGCTCGGTCGGCCTTTCCATGAGAGCTTTAAAATGTTTTTTTTAGAGTGTTCAAACTCTCCCTATTAAGGTCAATCCCGCTCAGTGTGGACTATAAGGACGCCACAAACCACGAGGCACACAAACGTAACACAAAGACACGTTGGTTCCCTTTCAGACTCCAGAAAAGAAAAATATGGATCACAGTTCAAGGCCTAAAAGTCTCAGAACAGGAAAAAAAAAAAAAAAAAAATTCTAAGGTGACATTTTTGAGATCATGATCAAGAAAAACTAAGTGTCAGCCAACTGCTTAACTGATCACTTTATTATCTTGGCATCTATGGGAAGGATCTTGTGTCTTGAGGGAAAGAAAAAAAAAATCAAAATATGGTGTCTGTAAAGTGTCGGCCTTTGACAGCGATTCAGTCAAAGTGTCCGTCTGCAAACGTCTCTTGGGGTTTTTTTGGGGGGGGGGTTGAGTAGCTTTTATTTTTTTTTTGGTCCGGTGACATGCTTTATGTTTCAAAGGGAAAAATAATTCCAGTAATCTGACACAGTCTAGGCATGTTCATTTTTTTTTTGCTATATTTTCATTGGCATTTGCAAGACTGGAAGGAAAAAACAGACTAGAGATTTTGGAAATGACACTTGTGAGTGTTATAGGATATTTAAAGCAGGGGGGGTCCTCAATACGCGGAGCTCGAACCCATGCGGACCCGCAGCTACTCTTTCATTATATTGACTTGACGCTTGACATTTTGACATTGCATTGCTTCTTTGGCATCATTTTTCTTGGGTCACCATTTTGAAGGCTTTGTGCTCACTTATAATCTCAGCCACATTCAACCTGGTGCAAATTAGCATTTGGTCGAGGTCAAAGGTGAGACCCTGCAAAAAACGGTCTTGATAGCCCACTCCTGAATCAAACAGCAAATTCAACGTCTGTTGTCAGTTTCATGGAATATAGTCGGCTTGTCTATCATAAGTAGACCCACAATATATAGTGTCAAACTCGTGCCTGAAAAGACACAGGAAGTCAGCCATTTTGTTTTCAAGTAGCCATTTTGGCTGGTAGTGTCCTTTGGGATTTTAAAGGAATTCAGCCCCCGAAGTAAAGTTGAACCAAAAATTTAGCAATTCACGTCAATGGTGACTAGATCCACACAAAAAAAGTCTCCAGAAGCCAGAAAAGACAAAGTTACACTGCCATTTTGTTTGGAAGCGGCCATTTTAGTTGTGATGGCTCCCCCAAAGATGGACTCGTACTAGAGACTTTGTCCCAAATTTTAACCACGTTTACTATTTCTGTTTTAGTTCCCGTGGCTGTTGCATGGCAGTTAAAGTTGATGACTCGCCAAATTGTGTAGGCAAGGACGTCAAAATTTGGTAATGGTCGGTATTGACTGGAATTTTTCGGAAAAGTCAGCACCTTAAGTCAGTTTTCATGCTCTGTGGAATTTTGGAGAAATGTCTATCATGTGTAAACTCACAAAAAAACTCTCAAGAACCAATGCCCCCAAAACAGAGGAAATTTGTCATTTTAGTTTGAAGCATCTATTTTAGGTACCTTGAGAAATCTTTTCTGCCGATTATGAAAATTTGAACCATCATTTATGGCCGATGGGTGAAGAAGAATTGCGAAGTTTGATGCTTCACCCTAAAACGCAATCGGCTCTCATAAGTTTCAAAATGCTCATTTTATTTGTATGTAAACATGATAAAAGTCTTTACTAATGACTTATTTTAGTATGAATTGTTGTCTTTTATTTGTTTGTTTGTTCCAACATAAAGACTGATGCAACTGCTTGATATGACGAAATGTTTTGGAATGAATTCAATTCGGTTATTGTTTGTGAAGGTAATCGCCCCGCTGACGACAAACGTGAGTCCCATCCATGTACTTTGTCAAATATGAAATAATAGTAACGGGGGATTGCAGTGACTTCTAACGCTCCCCCCCATCATTTACATAAAGGCTGCTAAATTATTCATTAATTATCTCAGCGGCCCCTGTGGATGAAGGTGGCACACAAACTGGATGCTAATTGGCCCATCAATAATCACGCCTGATTTCTCGTGAAGGCGGCACTCGATCCCACCTCAGGAATCCGCTATCTGGCCCAAACCTTCTGCTCCTTCAACTGAACGCACCCAACCTGGCGCACGCTAGCTTAATTCGTCGCACGCTACTTGATATTTCACAATTTTTCTTTTTCTTTTTGTTCGTAACTTTGAGAAGCATGACTTTTTTTTTTTTTTTTTTTTATTAAAATGATTTTATTTTTGAGTTGAGTTTATTTTTTAAAAAAAAATGCTTTTCCAAATAGCTCAGTGCTTTTTTTCAGAAGTGTTAGCAATATCATTAAAATTATTTTACACTGTGCAATATTTTTAGAAAAAATTCCAAAGCCTCGACCTCATTGTACTGCTCTGTCCTTTAACAGACACCAAACAAGGACAGTTTTCCACAGATAGTCTCATGTGTTTGCTGGCGGGAGACCCCCCCCCCCTTCCCTTCCTCCCTACATTAACTCTTAAAATAGTGAATGTGAGTGATTTCCACGCGGGCAGGCCTCTGGAGGCGTCCATACAATAAAACGGCGACTTGTCTTTGTTTCTGCACGCTGATTGACAGTAGAGTGTGCCGCATATTAAATACCGATCAGCCTTTTAGCAAGAAATAGGCGAGTTTGGGGTTGTCAAAGGTCAGTGCTGGAGCATAAAGAACACACAAATAGTTGTAAAGATTTATACGTACTCACCTTATGTTAACACCGTCATTTATAAAAAAATACTTTTACATTTAATTTCAGACATAATTTAATCCAAACAATGAACACAAGCTTTCAGTTGGATTTATCACAGATCATAAAAAAAAAAATTTGGGGGGACCAAAAATATCTTTGCTTATCAAATTCCATTAACTCTTTGACTGCCAGACGTTTTCAGAAAAGGGTTGCCGTGGGTGCCAGCCGATTTAAGCATTTTGACTGATCTTTTGAGTGATCTTTCAAGGTCCACAGAAAAGTATGTGTTTTGACTATGGAAACACACGTACTACCAAATGAAAGATTGGACTCTCATCTTTCATCAGAAAAAAAAGTTTGTTTCTACCTTATTCCGTTTTTGAGTAATCAACAATAGAAAATGGTTAGTTTCACCTCTGTTTTGAAACAAACGTCTTTTAACGTCTTTGGCACTCCTCCATAGGATTTTACTAAACGTTATTTAACGTTTTTGGCAGTCAAAGAGTTAATGGAGGAACTCAATAGAGTTGAGGTCAGGGGATGACTGTCAACACAATGATTTTCTAAAAAATTCCAAAATTTCAAAAAGTTACTCAAGTATAAAAAGCTATGCTGTGACTAAGAAAATTATACAGTAAAGTTGATTTTAAGTATTTCCATTGCCATTTTCACTGAAGCAACACCCTTCGCTCCTGGCTGTTTTTCTGTATTTTGACTGATTTTGCAAGGCCCACAGAATATTGTGTTCTATTGCTATAAAAACAGGGAACCTACCAAAAGAAAGATTAGAGTCTCTTCTTTCATCATGAACAAAAAAAATATACTCATATCTGTTTCCGTTTTTCAGCAATTATCATTAGAATATTGCTAAGTTTCATCAATATTCACAAACCTGTTCAAAACAATGGGGAAAAGAGCTTTTTTGCAACATGGCCCTGGTGGCTCTCTTATACTCTGCTGCCACCTGCTGGCTGTTTTTTTGTAAGAACTACCATTGCTTCAAGTGACCTTTTCAGGTCAGCGGCTGCATCAAAGCCTTCTGTATGCTCTAGCATAAATATATATATATTTTTATTATTAAAACGTATAGATACGTTTTTGGTACCATGGCAAAATTTAAAATAGAACATGTTTATATGTTATAAGTTTTAGTTCGTTCGTAAGATTTTCAAGGAAATTCCTTTTGAATTAGCTCTTTAAAAGGATTTTAAAGAAAGATAGCCTACACACTTAAAAAAAAAACTGGTCTGCGCCTGAGTTGCACTCCTGTTTTCTCCCCGAGGTTTCTTATGTGATTGCGAGCAAGTAATTAAGAGATTGGGGACGAATTAGCGGCGGAATGTGCTGTCAGAAAGTCACATTTAAGTGAATGATGCGCTGCGGCTCCGCCGTAAAAATTTAAATGATATAAATTGCCGTTTAAGTGCAGCGCCGGCTAATGTTTCGCCGCAAATTAATGTGACACAAGGCAGCAATGACAATCAAGGGCTGTCTCATTCTAATTTGGTCGTGCTTAGAGGGGCTTTTGTGGCGCCGACAGCTTTACACAAATTAACACAATTGCCTTCTTTTTACGAGGACCGCCATAAATGTTTTTTCCCCTCCTTGGCTGGCTAATGAGGAGGCAAAGCGGCAAGCATCTCGCTGTTTTGCGGCGCGCGCCGGAGAAGGAAGAACAAAGACGGCAGCCTCGCAATGTCTCCCTAATGAACGACAAGAGTTGCTTTAATGGCCGGATGCTCCCCATATGATCAGATATGGACGCGTCGTGCTTTTTGCTCGTTAGAGAAATTATTGGCAGGTTGCGTAAGCGTGAACGGCTCGCTCGCGTTCTCAGAGGACTTGATGACATTTAAGGAATTAGCGCTCCTCGCTAATGACATGATGAACACGTTTCGGGACGGGGGTGTACACATCTGTCGCGTCATCGTCATGTACAGAGTTACACTTTTTATCGCGCTATATAAGTTCCAGATTCATCATTGGAATGTAGAAAATATCATGAGATGAGATCAATAATACACCTTTTATCATCCATCTCAATGGGTGGCCATTTTGAAAGTGCTTTCGTATGGATGACCAAAACTGCCAAAATTAAAAATAAATAAATGACTAAATAAATAAATAAATACATGACTAAAAGTGAAAATAAAAACAGATATAAAAAAAATATAATTTAAAGATTAAATAAAAATGTAATCCAAAAAATAAATATAAATGTGAAATATAAACAACAAAATATATATATCCCTAAATAAATAAATACAAAAATAAAAAGCGAGATTCAGAGAAATAAAAATATAAAAATGAATGTCAAAATAAATATATAAATAGAATTAAATATCAATCAAGAAATAAAAACGCTCTGTTTTCACATTTATTTATTTCATGCTGCAGACGCTCTGCCAGGACGAAATGTTATTCAAATGAGGGGGCGGTCCTCAGTGTGTCTTGGCTTGGACTCCGCCATTGCAAACTGCCTTTCATTGGTCGAGTGAGCGGCTCGGCGAACAAGTCAAGTCTTGCCGGCTTGCATGGAGAGCTCCAGCAATGGACGACACAATCTTGTCCACTGTCACCACAACTCGCGACTTGAGTTTCTCGAAGTCACATTAAATTAATTCTATTGATATATATTTTTTATTTTTTATTTCGACACTTATTTCAAAATGTTTTTTTTATTTTTTGAATCTCATTTTTTATTTTTATTTTTGCTTTTATTTATTTATTTATGAATATATATGTGTATATATATATTTTTTTTTTGTTGTTTGTTTATTTATTTCATTGATATATTTTTTTGTCATTGTTGAATTATATTTTTTATATCCCTTTTAAGTTTCACTTTAAGCCATTTATTTATTTTTTAGTTTGACAGTTTTAGTCCGCTATACTTTCGGGCTCGCATTGCGAACGTCACATGACCAAATTCAGACATTCACAATGCGAGCCCGAGGGCACTTTGATATCATTTTCAATCAACAGCCATAAGACTTGCATGCACACTATAATACCCATTAAAAAATAATCACTTAACTCTTTGACTGCCAAAAACGTTAAATGACGTTTAGTAAAATCCTATGGAGGAGTGCCAAAGACGTTAAAAGACGTTTTTTCAAAACAGAGGTGAAACTAACCATTTTCTATTGTTGATGACTGAAAAACGGAATAAGGTAGAAACAAACTTTTTTTTCTGATGAAAGATGAGAGTCCAATCTTTCATTTGGTAGTATGTGTGTTTCCATAGTCCAAACACATAATTTTCTGTGGACCTTGAAAGATCAGTCAAAAATGCTTAAATCGGCTGGCACCCACGGCATCCCTTTTCTGAAAACGTCTGGCAGTCAAAGAGTTAAAAATCTCCGACACCCAGTAGCAGGTGTTCAGCATAAAAATGATTTTTCATTGGTTGAATGTGCTTTATAGCCGTAAATGACCCAACAGTTTTGTCTTGCAGGCTCTGGAGAGCGAGTTTGTGTCGTGCCAGCTCCACCAGTGGATCGATCTGATATTCGGTTACAAGCAGCAGGGACCCGAGGCCACCAGAGCTCTCAACGTCTTCTACTATCTCACCTACGAAGGCGCCGTCAACCTCAGCTCCATCAACGACCCCATGCTCAGAGAGGTGAGATGCATATTTGGGAACATCAAATTTGGGAAAATTTTAAATTAAATAGAAAGCTCAGCAAACGAAATTCCATTCTTCATCTAAGTAACTAATATAGTACCTTGCCTTGTTAAATAAAGGCTTAAGTTACATCCCATTGAAGAACATGCCGAGTCAGCGGTAAGCACACATGTACATTACAGCAAATGGATGTATAATGTGATTATTTTGAAAGCTTGTGTCCCTTCGCTTCGTCCGTACTTCACCGACATGCCATTAGTTTTGTTGCTAAATCACTTGCACGCATGAACAACACACGCTGCGGATATCGCTGAGCGAAGCACTCCGCTACCAAGTCTTCCGCTCCAACGGCTTCCAGCCTTCGCCTTGGCGTTCATTCATTATTCATGGCCTCCGTTCTGAACACACAGGCCCGAAAGCGACGCGCACCAAACGCTGCGAAGAAAAACGCAGCCCCGCAAACAACTTCCTGACAAGTTCACCAATCTGATGTGAAGTAAAACGGCGGCGAGCCAGCAGCCTGCTTGTTGGCCGCGTTCCCCTCAGCACTTTGGAGGGTTTTCTTTTTCCCGGTGCATCATATTGTAATCATTATCAGCTTATAGTTTACAAAAAATAAAAAAAACATGTACATAGTTTCACTTTAAGGATGAGGTCCAAAGGTTAGGATATTATTTGGTTCGTCCAAATTGAGAATCTAAAAAATTTAATTTAATCTTCTGCCTTAATTTTGATGAATTTATGAAATGTTACAATTTAAGATGAATTTATTAGAACTTTTTTTTTTGTATGTGACGCCAGGGTGTCCATAAATCCTAAAAAAATAAAAATAAAGGCCTTCATTATTATTTTATGAGACATATTGTAGAATTCTTTCACAATTAAAAACAGTTACCGGGTGTCTTAAAAAATGTGGCATACTTAAAAAAAAAAAAAAAAAAAGAACACTTTTTACCCAATTTTTTTTTCTTTTTTGATGGAGGCTAGAGAATCTATGTAGGATTTTTTTTAATTATGTAAATTGGTCTAAAAACCTGCATAGAAATGCATTACACAGGGATGTGATTTTTCCGCTAATTCGCGGAATTCCGCTTTTTTTATCCCCCCCCCCCCCAAAAAAAAAATCTGATTATTTATTTATTTATTTATTTATTTTTAGTAGTTCATTGTGTATGCACATGACTCCGACAGATAACATCTTCTGCTATAACAAAGACATTTGTGGTATGCTCTAATATGAGTTACTTTTCATTTGGTCATGATACAATTATTTGTTCATGAAATTTGAACTCTTCAACATTATTTATGTGTTAACTTAGTAATCACATTAGTTAGATATGATGATATTCTCAGTGATAGTTTTTAAAAGCAAAGGCAGTCCAATGTTTTTGAATGTGACTGATTTTGAGTTGACTAAAACTGCCATTTTATATGGGATAGTTCAATATACATTGAAAATTTATGCTGTTGTTTTGTCTATTTCTTTGTCATGTGAGTGCATTGAAAGTACTTAAAAACACGGAAAACCCATGAGCTCCGGGGGGCTTCGCCCCCCTTGTCCCCCCACCAGGGCACTGCCCTGGACCTAGCTGGGTGCCAACGGCCCCCAGAACCCCGGCTAAATTTTCAGATAATTTCACTTTGGTCAAATCACATCCCTGATTACAGCATAAAAAAATATAGTGTGAACATTGAAAAAAAATAAAGGTGTGTGATTGGCACTAAACCCCCCCCCCCCCCCCCCAAAACAAAATTTCAATATTTTCCACAAAAAAAATGTCTAATAAAATTAGCATTAAAAATAAATGGCTTACAGAGGATTTGTTTTGAAAAATGAAATAAATCACAAGTGTATGTTCATGCTAGTAGTCGTGTACTGTATTTCTCATTCCAAAAATGATCATTGTCATTACACTTTATACATCTCAAAAGAAGTGCTTAGCTGAGCTATATTCGGGGGGGGGGGGTGGGGGGGGTGATATTTTGGTCATTTACACTCCTGCATTTCCAATGGTAATAAAACATTCATAATAATTGAAGGATGTTCTTTTGAGCGTGATGGAGATGCGCTTTACAAGGAGACGCCGCACGTCTTCCGTTGCCCTTCATGCTCCGTGGCTGCAGCTTCACGGGCACCAGGGGTGGATCTTTGATTTATCACCTCATTCACCCTAATTCCCATCCAGATGTGCTTCGGCCTTCCAGGCGCACTCACACACATGCAGATTCATGACCGCGCCGTGGCGTGGCGGTCATTTGCGCACACACGTGCACAGTCCAAGCCCATTACGCACTCTTGTGGTTTACACACGGTCCCCAGTAATGGATCAGTGCTTCTTCATTATTTTTGCGGCTCATAAATACATGCACACACGTTTGAGGTACCGTCAAGCGGCTGGTGTGTGTTCTTTAGTCTGAAAAGTGCTTTGGTGTGAGGCGCTGGTCTGCCCACACTTTGGGAAAACCACGTGTCTGTGCTGGTTTTGCTCTTTGTATTTTCGACTGTATAAATTGTGTTACCAGTGACATTTATTTTCTTTTTTTTTTAATGTGAGGCATTACTGTTATTATTTATGACATTATATATTTATTGTGGGGCTGTTAAAGTTAAAGCCTTATCTTTGGAGATTAAATTTAATAAAAAGTCATTTTAAAAAGAAAAAGAAAAAAAAACAGCCGATTAATTTGCAGACACCCTGTAAAGAAAAGCATTTTTTTATCAAAACATTAAGGTAAGAAATTGACATTATTTCCAACTGGGAATATATGTTTACTTTTTCTGGCCTTTTTTCACCAAATCTACAAATGACCCAGCCCATTTGTTCTTTTTTACTCATTTGCGCCCAAAAACGTATAAATACGTTCCATTTTAAATATTACCATGCTGCCAAAGACGTATAAATACGTTTTTATGTTGTTGATTTTTATGCTAGAGCATACAGAAGGCTTTAATGCAGCCTCTGAGCTGAAGAGAATGCTTGAAGCAATTGTAGTTATTACAAAAAACGGCCCGCAGGTGGCAGCAGAGTATAAGCGATCAACCAGGGCCATGTTGCAAAAAGCTCCTTTACCTCCTGTTTTAAACAGATTTGTGAATAATGATGAAACCTAGCTATATTCTAATGCTAATTGCTGCAAAACTGAAACAAATAGAAATGTCTTTTTTTTCCTGATTAAACAAGAGATTTTAATGTTTCTTTTGGTAGGTTCCATGTTTTTATAGCAATAGAACACAATATTCTGTGGGCCTTGCAAAATCTGTCAAAATCCAGTAAAACAGCCGGGAGCAAAGGGAGTTGCTTCAGGTAAAATGGCTGCGAGTGAATGAGTTAACAATCAAAAAAGTGCAAAAGTTTTCCCAGGCCTGGTCTAGCGCAAACCTGCGAGGCTTCACATCTCAGGTCTCGCCCTCAGTCTGAGCTCGTTAATTAGTTAAATAAACCCACCTCGTGTCGTCCCCGCCAGCCGAGCCTCCCTCTCTCAAACCCGAGCCTGCGGGCGCAGCGAGCGGAAGTGCAGTCACGGGGGGCCTGCACCTCGTCACGCAACCCCCAAGAGGTGTGCGGAAGCTTTGAGACGACGAAGGGCGTGTCCCCAGGGTCGGCCATTACCAAACGACAAGCTGGCTTTGAGCTGGACTTGCGGTTTCTCCCGAAGGCTGTTCTTTGTCAAGGCAGCGAAGACGCACATTTGTGTTTGATTGGTGTTTGGTAGGAAGAAGTAGTTGACCGGGGAAGTGGCTTGTGTGTTCCTGGTTGCTCGCTTTGGTTTGGCAGCTGCGAGTTCCCATCTGGCCTCATCCAAACACGCCGACGAGGACGTTTGTTGATGCTTTGCATTGCATAAGCTTATTAAAAAGGCAAAACTTCGTGGCAAAGTTTAGCGAAGAGAGGCAGAAACAGTTTCTGAGTCGCTTTGGTCCTTATTTTGATATGCACACACACACACACACACACATAGTGGATATATATATAAAATAAAAAAAAAAAAGGTCTACACACCCCTTTTCACATGCCATGCCAAGCAAAACAAAATGAGACCAAGATACTGTAAATCATTTTCTTAACCTATAACCTGTACAGCTCTACTAAAAACAAGAGAACAATATAAGAGATTAAAATGTCCCCAAATAAACGGCTATAAGAATCACATCATTTTAATGGATACACAAGTCTGGAGGACCAAAACTGCCAACATTAAAAATAAATGACTGGGTAAATGAATAAAAGTGAAAATAAAAATGGATATAAAACATATAATTCAAAAATTAATTACAAAAAATAAAAATAAATGAAAATAAAAACAACAAAATACATCCCTGAATAAATAAATAAAAGTAAAATAATAATAATAATAATAATAAACGAGATTTAAAATATACAAATAAATATAAAAATAAAATGTCAAAATAAATACAAAAATAATTATATAAATATAATTAAATCAATCAATCAATAAAAATGCTCTGTGCTCACATTTATTTATTTCATGCTGCTGATATTTTTATTTATTGAGTGATATATAATTCAAATTAGATATTTATTTTTGTGTTTATTTCGACATTTATTTTTAGTTATTTTAATTTTTTTAATCTCGTTCTCATTTTTGTATTTATTTTTACTTTTATTTATTAATTTAGGGATATTTGTTTTTATTTTCATTTATATACATTTTTTTGTATTTAATTTCTGAATTATATTTTTTATATACATTTTTATTTTCACTTTTATTTATGTAGTCTTTTATTTATTTTTTAATTTTGGCAGTTTTGGTCTTCCACACACATACATCGTTATTAACTAAGTTATTATTATTATTTTATTTATTTTTTTAATCTACAAACAATGAGTGTTCCAAACGTGACGGTTGTAAAATCACACTGGTGCTCATTTTGAGAGCTTGACAAGTCGACATGCGCTTTACTAGAGTGGCAAATGCACATTCGTACACTTGCATGTTCATAAACGTGTGGACATGAACGGACATGATTGTGCGTGTTTGGCTTCTCTCAGTGACTTTGGAATATCTGAGCACAGTTTGGGGAATGTTGCCGAGACCGCTGCAGAAGCATGATTACTTCCTGTCTTGCCTCCGCTATGAGTGTGTGTGTGTGTGTGTGTGCGTGTGCAGATGCATTAATGCACATCTGTGTTGCCTCTGACCAAATAAAGAGAAGCACACAGCCGACGTCGCCTTCTCACGGCCGCTCAGGGCTTCCCCCTCTTTCGCCCGTGATTACGGGAAAATCCTGCAACTTCTCACAACGCAGAGCCTCGTCGGGATTGCGCACACTTCGCCGAATTCAGAAGGGTTACAAGCTGGCTGTTTATTTAGCCTTTGCGGGGTTTACAGTAAATCTCACTGTTTGATGAAGTCATATTTATTGGCAGTCTGGCAGGCCATGTCCAAAGCTGTTATTGTAAGACTACATCTTTTTTTCTTTTTCTTTTTTATACATTTTTCTTCTACTAAATATATCCACACAAAATGTCATTTGCGGGCTGTTGAGTGAAAGTCAAAATAACAGGTGGCACTATAAAGAGCCGTTTCTTTTTGCCTTGGTATAAATTTTGTGACAATAATAGCAAATTGAGGAGAAAGATTCATACATTTTGTAGTGATTATTAAATGCAATAATTCCCAGATCATACATTTTTATTTAGTGATATATTTATATATATATATATATAATATTTTATTCATTTCACTTTATTTATTTTTTAATTCAAGAACAGTTGAAATAATTTATCTTTTTTTTAAAAAAAATGAATTCATAATGATCAATGCAATCTGGCGATAATGGCAAAGTGAGCAAAACTAATTCATACATTGTGAATTTAAAGTGAAGAAGTGGAATAACTCTGTATACCTGAAGATTCTTGTCGTTATTATTTATTTTTATTTATTATTGTCATTATACATTGATTATCATTATATTTTAGTTTTTTTTTTAGTTATATCTCTTTACTTAAATTGTTTAATATTTCCCCATTTTCAAATCAAAAGAATAAAACAAGCAGTCATTCACATGACTGCAATTAATTTGTAATATTTGTCAAATATAACGATTAATTTCCCTCTTTTTAAATAGTGAAATAAAAATAAAACTACATTTTAATAAAAATTGCAAATGTTTTTATTAATTGTTTAAAAATAATTAAATATGACAAACTGATGTATTTAATTGATGTATTACATTTTTTGAAAAATTACATTGACTAAAAGTACAATATGTTATATACAAAAAAATTATCTCGCGTATAATTTGTGACATCATAAAAAGGAGACCAACCAACAGATAAAATGGAAATTTTCTACGTGCAATATTAAAATCAGATTTAATAATACATACATTTTTAAAAAGGCTTTTTTTGTCAGAATGTGTATAATCTATATTTGTCATCACTTTTTATTCCCCGCTTTGTGTTGTTGGCGCAGATTAGCATAAATTTCTCATGTTTGACATGCGGATCCGTCTTGTCGAGTGGCAGCGTAAATCAAGCGACGACGTGCGCGTTGGGAGCGGGTTGACACGCCATCTGAGGGCGTCGCCGCCATTTAAATGTATAGAATCTAGAAAAGCCTCATCAGACACGGGCCAGCGCCCCCAAAAGAGATTGGCCTTGGCGACAGCCCCCCCCCCCCACCAACTCCACACCGTATAATCACCTGCGTATAAGCCGGGACGCGCTGACCTACGGCGGAGACCTCGTAAACGTCACAGTAATGAAGACGGCTTGGGTGGCTGTGAGGAGTCGCTTCCATGCATTAGCTGACGATCCTGTTCTCACCAACATGCTACTTGGTCAGTTTGGTCAGTTTGGTCGGAATGTTGATGAGGGTTCGAGGAGGAACGTTTTGAGCGTGAGGATCTCCTACTAAGGAGACATTTTTTTAAAAAATATGTTGCAATAAGTGTAAACAAAAAAATAGTAAGAAAGAACCACAACATGAAGGTTATTAAGTTTTAAATAACTGGAGACATATAAATAAATGGGTCACTTTGACCCGCCACATAACAAGGCGGGCCAATGCAAAAATGCTTGCGCAGAGGAGAAGCCGACCTTTGTGACCTCGACCGATGCACTGCTGTCCTCTCACTTAGCACGCCGGCCGGCATGGAAAATGTTAGCGTTCTCCTCCCCGAATGGAAGTTGCAGTCATAGCGTGCCGCGTCTCCAATGTTTTCCCACAGTTGGACGAGGCGCTCTGAAGGATCCCTTTCACTACGCTCGCGCTCATGCGTGACTTGATGTCAACAAAATAAAGTCAACGCGCCTTTTCGCCCGCCACACAAAATCCCACAGACAATCGTGTAAACAATCGGGCGCTGTCGCGCTCAATGAAGTCAACCGCTGATGGAATGCGGTACGTTGAAGGAATAGCCAGACTTCAAAGTCACATGCTAAGCTAACGTAGTGGCCTACATTTTCTCTAAATTATTTTTTTAAAGAATAAAATTTAGAAAATAATAGCCTAGTCATCAATTTTACAGATTGACATGAAATTGGTGTCAATCATAACAAGAAACTATTTAAAAAATAATAATAATAATTTGAATACATTCCAGAGCTACTGTTATATATTCTTTTTTATTTATTTATTTTTATTTTTTTTACTTGATTGTAGTTTCACCCATCAACATGAAATTTGATATCATCGCAAGACACGTCTCAAGGACCCATGTCCAAAACTGGATAGGTAGTCAGCCATTTTGGGGGTAAATTGAAGGTCTCATATTTTGAACTCTTATGTGGGAATTTTTGGCTACAACTGTTTAGTAGGGATGTAACCATAATGACAATATCACGATATTAAAATTGCCACAGTATCGTCGTTGTCATGTCACGATATAAAAAGCAGCACATCTGTTAAAAAAAAAGTGCGATTGTATTCCATTTGTGTAAATCTAGCACCCTCTGGTGGCTAGTTTATTAACTCATTCACTGCCATCGACGGCTATAGACGTCAAAAATTAATTTGAACTATTTCTATTAATTTAACAATTTTCCCACTTTTGTTAACAAGAGTATGAATACCTTTTTTTTATTGTATTTGAACAGATGTCAAATTTATGATTAATCGTGAGTTAACTAGTGCAGTCATGCGATTAATTACGCTTAAAAATTCTAATCGCCTAATTTTTAATAATCTTTTCTTAAATTAAAAAAGATTATGAAAATTAAAAAAAGAAAAGAAAAGATAATTAAAAATTAGGGGCATCAGGTGATTAAAATTGGTAATCCTAATTAATCGCATGACTTCACGAGTTAACTCACGATTAATCACAAATTTCATATCTGTTCTAAATGTACAAAAAAATACTCTTGTTAACAAAAATGTAAAAAAATAAATTTAAACTAATAGAAATAGTTCAAATAAATTTTTGACGTCTATTGCTGTCAATGGCAGTGAATGAGTTAATGCAGTTTAATTTTAATTTGGAATGTTTTGGCTACTGCGGTGGTTATCTCATATAAATCATTCATACCAACAAATATATATATTTTTTAATATTCTTTTGCAAAATTGTGAGTTTTTACACAGTATCGTAAGTTTTTATTTCTTAATTTTTTTTATCGCCAACGTCCGTCCCCACAGTAATGTGATCATTAACGTATCGTAAGGTTCATATCATGATATTTATTGCATCGTTCTTTTTGGATATGGTTACATCCCTACTATTTAGGCATTAAAAACAGATGTTATTGATCAGCATGCGTTTCATAATAAGATGCACAAAAAAGTCATTAAGACTTTCACTGAACAGGAAGTCAGCCATGTTGGTTTGGACTTGCTGCCATTTTGGACAAATTATCTTGCAGGAGTTCCTCATAGTACAGAATTCATCCACTATGGCTGATTTAAACCAATTTTCATAATACAGTAGTTTTACTCGACAATTTGAATTTTTTATTTCATTTTTGTAAAGCAATGTTGTAAAATGAACACAGTAAAAATGGAGCCGCCGACTTGGTGTAAAATGATAATTTATTTTGACAAAAAATTTGAAATCAATGATGATGTGATCATTTCCAAACTCCCGCTTTTGTTGAAGCTCGTGTCACATTTGAGTTGCTTTGTTCAGGAAATGTGCTTTTAACATCAACGTGCTTTCAAGTTCATCTGTTTCCCATGCAAAATAGCTCTGGTGGGTCTGCCAGCGTGGTCTCGCTCTCACGGTGCTCCAAAAACCGTCACTCCCACGCCAGGCCGACACGCCGTCATCGTTTCGGAGCGTCCAGAAACTGTGATGCGGCTGGTTTTCGTGTCGCCTCGCTCTTATCGCACCTCACCTTTGATTGGCTTCGACCTGGCTTTTGTGCTGCCGCCTCAAATTTATTTGAGGATCACGTTGGAAAAGAATTTGATTGGTTTATTGTTTTAGTCGTTTAAAGCTTTCATAGTTCCAAGTATCGCATTTGTGGTCAATCGGCTGCCAAATCGACCGTACTGTATATTGATGCCACGGCTGTTTTTGATATATTTCAATAATTTCCCTCACGCTTTTCACACGGCAAACACTTTTACAGATACATAAAAAAATATATGCAATGTTTTTTTTTTGTCATTACACTTTTATATGGGAAATATGCCAAAAAATGTTCACTTGTATAATTAATATTCATAGACACTTTTTCCAAATATGTTCTTTATAACAGTGGAACCTCGTACAATTCGGACTTCAACCAAAAAAATCTGAGTAAAAAAGCTTGGGAACGGATTCATTGCATTTACATTATTTCTTATGGGAAAAAATGTTTCAGAGGTTGAACAATTCGGACTTTGAACACTTCGCAGGAACTAATTATGTTCAAACTGCAAGGTACCACTGTATTTTCTTTTGTAGTTTATTTTTTTAACTCATTCACTGCCATTGACGGCTTTAGACGTGAAAAATTCATTTGAACTTTTTTTGTTAGTTTAAAATTTTTTCCACTTTAAGCAAGAGTATGAAAACCTAGAAAAAAGTTTTTATTGTACATTCAGAACAGATATAAAATTTGTGATTAATCGTGAGTTAACTATTGAAGTCATGTGATTAATTACAATTAAAAAATGTCATCACCTGACGACCTAATTCATAATAATCTTTTCTTTTCTTTTATAAAAATAATTTTTTCAAAAACCTAATTTTTAATAATCTTTTCTTTTTTTAAATCTTTTTTCAAGAAAAGATCATTAAAATTAGGGCGTCAGGCGATTATTATTTTTTTTATTTGTAATTAATCGCATGACTTCAATAGTTAACTCATGATTAATCACAAATTTTAAATCTGGTCTAAATGTACTTTTTTTTTTCTTACTCTTGTTAACAAAAGTGTGGGGGGGGGGGAGTTAAACTAATAGAAATAGTTCAAATGAATTTTTGACGTCTCTAGCCGTCAATGGCAATGGACTTCTTTTAACGCTATTTTCATTGAAGATCTTATCATTGCATGGTCGTATTGACTCGACGGCGTGCGTCAGTCGTGGCGACAGTGAGCGGTGTGATCATGTCCAGAGGCCGCTTGGCCGGCGTCGACTCTGACATTTATGGTCCTATACCTCTTCATTAACACCACCTAACCAGCCTCCACGCCGCCGCCCTCCCATTCCCCGTGTGGAGGATGAATTGGCGTGTGCGTGTCAGGGGAGTGAGAAAGTGTGTTTATATGAACGAGAGTGCGCATTTATCCAAGCACCAGCTGATATGAAGCCAATCATTTTTTTTAGGCGTATCAGGGATGACCATGATGTTTTTTTTTGTGTCTTTCCAGGCTGTCGAGTCTCAGATTCAAAGTTTCGGGCAAACCCCCTGCCAGCTGCTCATCGAGCCGCACACACCGCGAAGCTCAGCCATGCAAGTGGTAAGTGCTTCTGTGCACGTTTTCCAGGTTTATTTCATGAAATATTTTTTTTTATTTTTATTTTTTTTCTGGAGAGCTCAGTATTGTTCATTCGGTAATTTTACCGATTTGACATGTCATCATCATTGCTCTCCTTTATTTATTTATTATTATTATTTTTTTTTTTTATTTTTTTTTTTTCTGGAGAGCTCAGTATTGTTCATTCGGTAATTGTACCGATTTGACATGTCATCATCATTGCTCTCCTTTATTTATTTATTATTATTATTATTTTTTATTTTATTTATTTTTTCTGGAGAGCTCAGTATTGTTCATTCGGTAATTTTACCGATTTGACATGTCATCATCATTGCTCTCCTTTATTTATTTATTTATTTATTTTTTTTTTTGTATGTGGGTGAGTATGTGTATGTGCGTGTGTGTGTATTCATTAGTTCACCTAAATCCTATTAAAAAATCCCATACCGTTCACCTAAACCGAACACTTCCAGCCAGAGTCGTGAGGCCGTCAGGAGACCCGAGGAAGGACCAAAGAAAATTATTATTATTCATGAAATAATTGTGGGAATGCTGAAGATGAATGCATGATTTTTATTCTCCACAAGTTTTTGGGCCGTGTAACAACTCCTATCATACCAGGAAATGTATTATAATTTCTCTGAAATGATTAAATCTCACCTTAGACAGATTGCAGTTACTTTTCTTTTTATTCATTTGTCGTTTAACTACAATTAAAAATGTGTAATTTTCACATAAATTATCTTTCAATTAACTTCATAAGCACATGCATTCAAATCTTATCATTCAGCTAACAGCATTTCGCTTTTCAGTATTCCCACGCAAGTTCTGCAGAATTTTCACTTTGCGAATTTCATGAAGGCGGGGCGTGGAAAGTTGAAGATAAAATTTAAAAAAATCAGCCCCTGGCAGCAGTTTCATTGAACGACATGAAATTTGGGGTACATGTATATCATAAGATGACACACAAAAAAAGTCTCAAGGACCTATGCCTGAAACCGAACAGGAAGTCCACTATTTTGGCCTGCAGTAGCCATTTTGGGGGGGTGAATTTCAGAAATACGGGCTTGGAATGTAGAAAGTAAAAAAAAATCAGTCCCTTCCACCAGTTTCACTGATTAGCATGTAATTTGGGGTACATATAAATCATAAGATGACGCACCAAAAAATTGTCAACGATCTATCCAGGAAGTCAGCCATTTTGACCTGAAATTGACTTTTTTTTTTTTTAAACATGCCTATTTTTTTCTCTTTTTAAATTAACCCCTTACACCAATTTCACTAATTGGCATGAAGTTTAGTGTACATGTCTATCATAACATGATGCACGAAAAAGTCTCAAGGACCAATGTCTGAAATTAAACAGGAAGTCAGCCATTTTGACCTGAAGTTGACTTTTTTTTTTTTTTTAACATGCCTATTTTTTTCTCTTTTTAAATTAACCCGTTACACCAATTTCACTAATTGGCATGAAATTTAGCTTACATGTCTATCATAACATGATGCACGAAAAAGTCTCAAGGACCAATGCCTGAAGTGAAAAAGGAAGTCAGCCATTTTGACCTGAAGTAGCCATTTTGGGGCTAATTTATACCCTTATATAATAAGTACTTTTTTTTTTAATTTTTTTTTTTAATTAACCTCTTCACCAATCTTACTAATTGGCATGAAATTTGGTGTACAAGGAAGTGTCGTTTTTTTTTGAATGGTCTTTCCAAAGAGGAGACCTGACAAACAGAACATGTGCTTGTTTTTGCGCATTTCCCACCGCCCGAGTTGGAAGCCTTCAGCAAAAAGTGCGGGCTGCATTTTAAGGGCCAAAAGCGAGGCTGCCTGTGATGGGCCCCGAACCCCCTTGAGTCCTTATTAGCGCAGCGTCCCTGTGGTGCTGACAGCTGCCCGCGGACCACCACAAACACACTCGCACACACGTCACACTCAACGCTTCACATGAGAGCTCATTCAAAAGAGATGTTTGCAAACCAAAAGATTCTTTACCTACTTTCATCTTTTAAAAAGAGTGCCGGCTTGTGAGCGAGCGCTAATGGTACTGTTAGTGTGTCTGGTTAGCTGTCACGCGCACACAGACACACACACACACACACACACACACACACACATGCCGAGACGCACATAAAGTGGATTTACTTGTGTTTGAACACGGATCTGATTCCTCTTTACACGCAGGGAAGCTAAATGCTGCTTCATGATTCATGGGATTAATGAAACAAGAGTTACAGCTGCATGAATCTACTTTTCATGGAAAATCCTTAAAATGATCATCAAATGGAATAGGAAAAAAAAGAACATCTTCCCAAGTAGGAATTTGTCAAAGTACATGCCCTGGAATTCATCCAAAATTCCGGCTTCGAATCAAAATGGCCAATTTTTGGGGTGAGTCCTTCAGGCTTTGTGGCGCATCTACGCTCATTATGATGCACACATCCAGCCATTTTTAGTGTTGACCGGTGAAACTAGTGGCGACGCCTGATTTTGTTGTTTTTCCCAACCTACCAAGCTTCTTTTTTGTGGAGTTGTCATCCAAAATGGCTGCTTCAACCCAAAATAGCCAATTTCATGTTCAATTTCTATTATCGTCACCACTATTTTTTTGTAACATTAAAAAAAAAAATAATAATCTTTGCTACTTATTGCTATTATTTTGGAACCGTTTTTTAAATTAAATCTTTATGATTTTTTTTTTTTTCAATTTTGCAGTCTTTGACTTTATGACTGCTAACAGAGGAGATGCGGAACTAATTTTATGTCATTAAAGTTCTTTGCTATTCTGTTTTCTGTTTCCGTTCTATTTGTACTACTAACTTAACTGCTTTATAAAATGTACTATTTTCTGCAGTTTTTTTAAAACAATTTTTTATGTTCGCTGCTATTTAGCTATCATTGCTATTAGTTTAGTGACTTCAGTGAGAATTAGCGCTTCAGAGAGAGAATGAATATTTTGTTTTGCTGTTTCTAGTGCCATTATTGCAAAACTGCCAGTTTTTGGTGTCTTTACAACATCTTCACTACTTCTCTCTTTTCTATTGTTCTGTGTTTTTGATAGCTTTTTTTTTTTTTTACTAGTATTTGTGAGCTCAAATTTCAAGGCAACAAATTTGGATAAAAATGTAATTGGGCAATTCAACAGAATATTTGTTTGCTTTGTTGTGCTAACTAACATTGTTGCCATAAATGACAATAATTTACATTTTAAAGTTGTTGCAAAGTTAAATTACTGTTGTTAGTAATTTGTGTGTTATTTTCTCTAGTGCACTACTATTTACTGCTATGTTTACTATTTTTTATTTTATATGCTCTAAATGCCAGATTTGTTCTGGGTCAATTAACTCATTCACTCCCAGCCATTTTCACTGAAGCAACCCCCTTCACTCTCTGCTGTTTTACTGGATTTTGACTGATTTTGCAAGGCCCACAGAATATTCTGTTCTATTGCTATAAAAACATGAAACCTACAAAAAGAAACATTAGAATCATCGGGGGGGGGGGGTGAGTATATTTCTATCTATTTCTGTTTTGCATCAATTAGCATTATAATATAGCTAAGTTTCATCATTAGTCAAAAATTTGTTTAGAACTGTGGGTAAATGAGCTTTTTTTTTCTCAACATAGCCCTGGTTGATCTCTTTTGCTCTGCTCCCACCTGCTGGCCGTTTTGTAATAACTATCATTTCTTCTCCGTTTTTCTCTGCAGTTGAGAGGCTGTATCAAAGCCCTCTGTGTGCTCTAGCATTAAAAAAAAACAAAAACATAACTTTTAAATACATCTTTGGGAGATTTAAAATAGAACGTATTTATACATTTTTGGGACCAAATGAGTGGAAAAACCATGTCTCTTCTGAAAGTCACTATTTCTAGCCCCTAGCCTAACTTTCTTTCTCTTTCTCTTTCTCTTTCTCTTTCTTCCCCATTAAAACCATGTTTCCCACTTTCCATCCTCATCGTATCCGCATGTCGCCGCCATCCCTGGTTTTGTCGGGGGGGTCACTTGAACAGTATCTTCTCCTGCAGACGCCGCTGATGTTCACGGAGCAGATGCAGCAGGACGTCATCATGGTGCTGAAGTTCCCGTCCAACTCGCCCGTGAGCCACGTGGCCGCCAACACGCAGCCGGGCCAGGCGGCGCCCGCCGTCATCACCGTCACCGCCAGCCGCGTCTTCGCCGTCAACAAGTGGCACGGCCTGGCAGGTCAGACGCCGAGACGTGCGCTTTCATTGTGTCATTGACGAGTTCTCATTATTGCTTTGAGAAAGTCTTTTTTAAAAAAAAATTTTTTAAATATACTTTATTAACTTTTTCTACTCACTCTTTGTGTCATTGGGTGTCAAAAACACTCTTTTAATTTTATTCAGTTATTTATTTATATTCATTATATACTTGATATACTGTAATACAAAAATATGGCCGCAAAAGTTCATATTATTCTTTCATTTTTATTTGGCGTGACATATTTATTAATTGTAATATTTATTTGTATTTACTTCTTTGCTACTGTCTTTATCAGTAATTTAGGTATCTCCAGAAAAGAGAGAAAAAAAGAAAGAAAAGTAATTTAGGTATCTTTGTTATCTTTCCATTCATTGCGATCTTTTAGCTTGCTATATTTACAAAAAAAAAAAATACTTTATTTTATTTTATTTGCTTTTTTTGCAAAATGTTTAATGATTTTTATTACTGTACTTTTTATTTTTATTTTTGCTGCTTTTACTTGGTTTTGTTTTACTTTTTGTTGCCATTATTATAATTTCTACTATTTTGCGATCTATACTTGCTGTTTTTACTACAAATTTTTGCTATTCTAAACAATTTTTTTTTTCTATTTGAACTTTTATTTGATCTATTTCCATGTGACCCTCGTGATGAATAAGCAGTTACGAAAATGGATGGATGGATGGATTTGATCTATTTTCCCCTAATTATACACTTATAGCTATTTGTTACGATTTGTATTATATTTTTTTTAAAGTTTTTTTCTATTTTGCTATCTTACTAAATTTTTCTATATTTACTACTGCCTTTGCTATCTTTACTACAAATTTTCTTCTTAACTCCCTTTTTTTTTTGTGTGGTGTATTATTTTATTATTTCTTTGTTACATCACTTTTTTGATTACTGGGAAGAATTTGTTGTCATTTTCCCGGCATTGTCGTTCCCGAGATCTGCAACCACAGAAGAATTTTTGTCCACCCCCGGTTCATCTTCTCCTGGTCTGGTGCAGGCTGGCCTTTGATTTAGCAGACAGTTGACTGCATGGACTGTGTGCGTTTGGATCAAATGTGACACCCCGAGCAGCCTTCATTTGGCCAAACGTCCACCTCGGTGCATCATCTGAGACTGATTCGATCCCGGGCCATCCAACATAACGGGAGGAATATTAAATTTGATATTCCTAAATTTGTGAAAGTGAAGGCCGATCAAATGGAGTCAAGCAGCAACCATTTGGCCGCACTGCTGACATCCAAGTGGCTTAGTTAGTAATGTGTACGTTTTATTGGGGATACGGTGTGAAATAGTCGTTAATTCACAGTCGTATATTCGCACATCAGATTAGTTCAAATTTAACGAGGGGATAAAACATGATGTATGGATTATGTATTCATTAATTCTGACTTTTTTAAACATATAACAGGGATGTGATTTTTCCGCTAATTCGCGGAATTCCGCTTTTTTTTATCTCCCCCCCCCAAAAAAAAATTCCGTTTTTTTTTTTTTTTTTTTTTTTTTTTTTTAGTAGTTCATTGTGTATGCACATGACTCCGACAGATAACATCTTCTGCTATAACAAAGACATTTGTGGTATGCTCTAATATGAGTTACTTTTCATTTGGTCATGATACAATTATTTGTTCATGAAATTTGAACTCTTCAACATTATTTATGTGTTAACTTAGTAATCACATTAGTTAGATATGATGATATTCTCAGTGATAGTTTTTAAAAGCAAAGGCAGTCCAATGTTTTTGAATGTGACTGATTTTGAGTTGACTAAAACTGCCATTTTATATGGGATAGTTCAATATACATTGAAAATTTATGCTGTTGTTTTGTCTATTTCTTTGTCATGTGAGTGCATTGAAAGTACTTAAAAACACGGAAAACCCATGAGCTCCGGGGGGCAAAGCCCCCCTTGTCCCCCCACCAGGGCACTGCCCTGGACCTAGCTGGGTGCCAGCGGCCTCCAAACCCCCGGCTAAATTTTCAGATAATTTCACTTTGGTCAAATCACATCCCTGATATAATCAACTTTTTCCTCAAATATATTTCATTATTATATATATATATTAAAAAAAAGACTATTCCCCTAAAATATACAGCACAAAGATTCCACTAGAGTAACAATTTTAATACTTTGGCCTGAGCCCAAAAACGAAATTGAGATTTTCACAATTTGTGAATGAATGCCAAGCCGTGAATATGGAAGGTTGAGGTCAATTAGATTTTTTTCTCTCTCAAAATTCTGACTTCAAAATCTACTATTTTGTAAATAATACACACATTTTCTTTTCACACTTTGCTCTGTGCATCTTTTTGGTACATCATGAATGACAAGCGGTTAGGAAAATGAATGCGTATGTGGGGTGCGAGGGGGGGGGGGGGGGTTGTGGCGAGTGACCCGATGACTGTGACTATAATGAAGTCTAATCCACCTGGTGACATTCCAATAATAATCCCGTGTGTTTCCTTTCCCTTTCAGGTCATCCCAGCTCAGCGGTGCAGCAGCCGGAGCAGCAGTACCAACTTCCCGTGGAGATCGACCCTCTCGTCGGTACGTTTCCTTTTTTTTTTCTTTTTTTTTTTCTCTCCGAGCACAAGCTCATACGTGCATGAAATGATTTTTGCGAGCGTAGATGCTCGTCTTTCGGTGATCTAGACGCCGCTCCAGCACGCCGCCATTTGCATGCAAATTGGAATGCAATGAGCTGTGGCCCGGCCAGGCATTTCATCATCAAGCCTCCCTCAACCCCACGCGCTACCGCCACCAACACCCTTTCTCCTTTTCCATAACCACCCCCCCGCACCCCACCCACCCTCCCCTCCAATGCATCCTCTTTGCTTTAATTTGAGCGCCGGGAAAAGGACGCATGTCAGCCGCAATGAATACGAATGCGGTAATAATGCGTGATTGAGAACGCGCCGACGATGGGCTGTCAGGACAAATATGGCTGCTTCTCATCCTTCGCGACTTGTTGATGATGATGATGATGCGGAGGAGGAGGAGGAGGAGGAGGAGGAGTGGTGGAAGTGGGCTGCACTCATGTGTTGAGAGACTTCACCTCACTTAACATTGTGGACACGCATCGGTCACTTTATTAGGGACACCATCACCATCTCTTGAGAGCTGTATTTAAATCCTTGTCTTCATTTTGGGATTGAGGGTATCAAGGAGGCTCTTCATTTAAGTCAAGTGAACCCCGTGGGGTTTATCGCAATGGGATAAGATTTTCCCACAGTAGTTAACTCTTTGACTTCCAAAAACGTTAAATAACGTTTAGTAAAATCCTATGGAGTGCCAAAGACGTTAAAAGACGTTTGTTTCAAAACAGAGGTGAAACTAACCATTTTCTATTGTTGATTACTGAAAAACGGAATAAGGTAGAAACAAACTTTTTTTTCTGATGAAAGATGAGAGTTCAATCTTTCATTTGGTAGTATGTGTGTTTCCATAGTCCAAACACATAATTTTCTGTGGACCTTGAAAGATCAGTCAAAATGCTTAAATCGGCTGGCACCCACGGCATCCCTTTTCTGAAAACGTCAGAGTTAAAAATTGGACCATTTAAAAAAAGAAAAAGGACATTTTACAACTCCCACAGGATTTTTAATCACATATATTCTTATTAAATCATATTTAAATGCTAAAAACATACAAACCTTAAATGTGTAGAAAATAGTATAATATTTATAAGTGCTATTTGTTGTAAATTCCCCTAGATGGCAGTAATGCCAAAAGTATGGAGTTCCATTGCCGGGTATGTTGAACAAGAATTAAGCAGAATCAGTACAATGGCAGCATAAGTTCTTCATGGATAGAGTGGATGGATGGATGGATGGATGGAGCAGAAGGATGGATGGATAGAGTGGATGGATAAAGCGGATGGATGGATGATAGATGGATGGATGAGTGGATGGAGCGGAAGTATGGATGATAGAGCGGATGGATGGTTGAATGGAGCAGATGGATGAATGAATGGATGGATGGATGATAGAGCATATGGATGAAGAGAGCGGATAGATGGATAGAGCGGATGGATGGATGGATGGATGGATGGAGCAGATAAATAGATCACTAGACTGAGCGACTCATTGATCATTTCGATACCAGCCGTATATTGTAGCTAGAAAATTTGTGTTTTTTTTAGACACGTGTCATATTTGTGTTTTGCTGTTAACGGTGTAACCAACCCAAAAAAAACGGAGAGTTGTCCATCACTGAAAAAAAGAAGCAATTGTGAATGAGTGAGAGATGGTTTCAGATCGATAAAGGATTAAAAACGACGTAACAAATTGAGTCTGCGGTGGCGTTCGTCTCCCACCTCGCGTTTCCTGTTACACTGTGAGTGCGTCCACTGAGCCGACCTTGTGCTTATCAGGAATATATTTACATTTTGCGCATTTCCAAAAGCAGCGCTGGGAAACGTCAAGCGCGTTGTGCAGGTGCCGCTGGACTTTCTCACATTTTGTGGAGGCTCCTCTTGACACCTGTTCTCGCGCCTTTTCGACACCCCCGCATTCCAAATGGACTCATCCGTCAAATAAAATAAACTCAAGGATCCCTCTTACGGTTGAGAGTGTGTCAGTAAAGTGTACTTACTCTCCCGCCGTCCGCCGCCCGCGCCGCCGGGAGGTGAAGTCTACGTCGTTATTCAGCCTCTCCGGGCCCGTAAACACCACCGTCAGCGTTGGTTTATGTTTTCTTTCTTTAATCGCCGTGGCAACAAAATAGAATGCAACTGCGTCGGAATGTGACCCTTGCTCGTGTATTTCTTGTATTTTTATTGCTGTCATTATCAGATGTCGTTTTTGTTTATTACGCCCGAAGCACTAAATAGCGGATTTAGCGGATTTTGACTGGATTAACTCAAGATCAGAAAGAAAAAATAATCCCGTGTTGTTAATATAAAGAATGTGCGGGAGGAAAGGCTCGGGAAGCGAATAAACTATGCCTAAAGAAGATATGGAAATTGATAAGGTGTGGATCTATTAAGCTGTTTTTCGGACTTCAGCAGTGAACACGTTTTGGTTGCATTTTTAACTTCCGCTTCTAACTGTGGAAAAGTTGTTCTTTTTAGTTTAAAATGGCTGACTTTAACTTGAATTGTGGCCAAAAGTAGAATTCTAGTCAGTTATTGTGCCTTTTGGGGCTGTAAATATAAATCCTTGTGGTGGTGGATCAGCATGCTAAACTAGCTAGCAAGCTAGCTCGCTAGCTAGCTGGAGAGAGAATCCTTTTATTTGTTCCCATGAGATCCAATTTCTTCTTCTACTTTTGGTGGTTGGCAAATATTTTTGGTGTGTTACCACCACATAAAAAAATGGAGTGTGTGCTTCTAAAAAAAAAACTTTAAAATAGTTAGAAGTAAAAGTTCTTAATCTTGTTCGCTACGGTCAACACGATTTAGGGAACGGGCGGATTTTGGGTGCGAGTCAACCGGCACTGTTTTTGGTCAATTAAATTTCCCACAACAAATGAGACTTATTCTCCAGAGTGACTTTTTCTTCTTGTTCTTCTTCATAAAGCATTTTAATAATTTATCGGGTGCCACGAACAAAAGTATTTCGCTGTAACGGGCAAATGGACAAGCCCTTCCCCCAACTCGTCCGTTAAATCCAGCTTTCACTCGACATGGAACTTAACAATAGTGTTCTCGAGTTCTTCTCATTTTGAAGTGTTTTTCGCCCCCACTCTTCCCAGCCAACAACATGGGCAGCCACCGGCGGCAGATCTCGGACCTCCTGGACCAGAGCATCCAGATCGGCTCGCAGTGTTTCGTGGTGACGGCCGACAATCGCTTCATCCTGCTCTGCGGCTTCTGGGATAAGAGTTTCCGCATCTACTCCACCGACACGGGTAGAGTAACTCGTGTAACTCATGCAACATGTAACTTTTGTGATTGAAATGATTCATCTTGGTCTCCTTTTTTTTTTTTTTTTTTTAACATCACAGACACCTGCCATTTGAAACAGGGGGTGTGTAGACTTTTGATATCCCCTGTATGCAACTTATATATATCCATAATGAATTTTCTATAGAAAACTTATGCGTTTGTGTTTTGCCTGTGCTCTTGTGAGTAACCGACCGAGCCTTTCTGTGGTTTTTCCCATTAAGCCAAATGTCAGCCGGGAACACAGGATGCAAATTGCAGCTTGATTGGCGTGAAATCTGTTGAACCCAATCATGCAGCAAAAGGGCACAAACGTAAAGCGCTCGAAAAGGGAAAGGTGCCCTCATGGCCTTTACTCTAGCACCATCCTCAGGACACACCCAACGGCACCAACCTTCTAGTTGGATGCTCCTGGTTTTTACAATGACATCATAAGCAAGAAAATATTCTTTTCAACTTCATTGATATTCTACCATTTGTCATTTAACGGTTATCTTTACAGAAAGTTGCATTTATTGGACTCATACATTTAAATACTTTTTTTTTGTTTAATATTTTTAAGTATTTTTTAATTGACAAATGACACAAGCTTAAATGATTCATTCTATTTATTTTTATTAATAGTTTATTTAAAACAATAAAACACAAAATATTAATAACAAAAAAGTGTGTTTCTTTAGGGAGTAAATATTATTTAAATTAATTTGAATACAACTCATTTCTTTTTTTTTAAACACTTAAGAGCAAAAAAAATAAACATGTACGACCCACTCAAAACTGCATTATTTTATGTAATTTTTTTCATATATATTTTTCTTAATTAATGCAATAATTTAATCATTGTCATTATTTTTAGAACACTAATATAAAGTACCAGAAATGATTACAAATTACACCAACCAACCACCACACCCCCAAAAAAAGAGTCCTTGCATTTTTTTTTAATAGTATAATTAAAATTGCATTAAAAAAAAATACAAGAAGGATTTTTTAAACACTAAGTGCAGGAAATAAATCTATTTAAAAACTTTTTTTATTCCATGCATTTTTGTTTATTTTTGATAATAAAATTAGTAAATAAAATTCCTACGGTGATTTTGTAAGGACTCAGCGAGCAACAATTTAAACAAAACTTAATTTTATTTAAACACTAACTACTGAAAAATATAAATGACAATCTTTTAAAAAAAATAAAAAATTAAATAATATTCCAACCATAATCACTATAACTTGCAATAGTCACATACTGTTTATCAGCAGGATCACAATAATGTCCATTTATTTATTCAAAGTCATCATTATCTTTTGACGGTATTATAGTCCGACATCACCAACTGTGTTTCTCATTATTATTATTTTTATTTTTTTTTACTATTTTGATAAATGAGGCCATTTTTAGTGCAATTCACCGAAAGCTGTTCCTAATATTTTGTCTGTGGTTGTTTCCAACCAATACAGCCATCAGGGAGCAGGTCAGGGGTCCTAAATGAAACTGTCCCCGGGCTTCATCTCCACGCAGCTCTTTGCTTTCTTCTTCTTCTTCTTTGCACTTGCAATCCTCCACGAAACGCCTTGGAATCAATTTCACCGGGGCCGTGCCCCCCCCTCACCCCCTCCCCTCATGTTTAATAGAGGGCGGTGTGTGTATGTGTAAGGATGGCTCTATTGTGTTGCTGCCACGGGGGTGTACAAGTGGAACACAGTTTAATCGCACACGCTCAACAGCTGCCACCAAAGCCCCCCCCCCCCCCAATGTGTTCCACAACGGGGGGGGTTAACAATCACATAGAGATGATTGCTACATGTAGCCTCACACATCCAATTTAGCGCGTGTGTGCGCGCGCCCCTGAGAGAGAATGATTGTCACAGGAAGTGTACGTGTGAGAGTGCGCGTAAGCGAGAGAGCGCACGCATGTGTGAGGACATGAAAATGAATGCGTGTGCGTTCAAGACCGTCACATCGGTGTGTTTATCAAGATGTCAAACATTTTACATGGTTGTTTTTTTTAAGACGCCCGCTTTAATAACACTCATCTTTTCACGCTGATACAACTCAATTAGGTGGACAGATTTTTTTTGTGTTTTTTTTATTTTTTATGCAAATGTCAAGCAGGAGTTTGACGGGCCGAGGTCGCACTTAATGAGGATTAGATGTCGACGGAGGGCTGAAATCTGACAGCAATTAGCCTCTCGCGCGCTCAGACACGGACGCGGGACAAATATTTATTCTCGCGCTCGTGTTGATCGTGCCGAACCGGCGGACGGACGATGACAAACTGCAAACACAGCCGCCGTGACGCCCCGCGATTATCTCGTCATTCGCGTTCAAGTGCCATAACATTAGCTACATTTCACTTTCTGCACATGTAAAGATAATAAATGCTTATTATGTATTTAAGCATATCGGATTCACTATCGTCTGCTAGCTTAATGCTAACACGTAAGAGCAACACAACGCAGACAGAACATACAATAATGCTCACTGGCATATATTCTTTATCCTCTGCAAAAAGCGAGCAGTATTGCATTTGACTTGACCTTCTTACCTTTATTAGTCAAAGTACAAAACGACTTTGTGGCGACGCTTACTTTTGTTTTGTGTTTTTGTCCGCAGGCAAGCTGACTCAGATCGTGTTCGGTCACCGCGACGTGGTGACGTGTCTGGCCCGGTCAGAGTCGTACATCGGGGGCGACTGCTACGTGCTGTCGGGCTCGCGTGACGCCACCCTGCTGCTGTGGTACTGGAACGGAAAGCTCAGCAGCATCGGGGAGAGCCCGGCCAGTAAGTGGCAAACACACACATGCGATACGGAGTGGGGGGGGTTATATTATAGTCACAGATTTATTTTTCATTTTTATTTATTTATTTTTTATTGTGGGTGGGGGGGCTGAGGTCCCCCCCCCCCTTTTCCACTTTTTGGGGGGAAAATATATATTGATGGTTTATCATCGTTCTTTAAAAAAATGTGGGTGTTTTATTATGACTTTGAGCCTATAAGCCTTAAAAATAAGTTTTAGCCTGTAATTCTCATACTTTTACGATATATATCTTATTCTTTTTTAAAGTTTGAAATCCAACTATACTCAAAGTATTCTGGATTTTTTTATGGATTTTTTTTATTGTGGGACTTTTCTAGTAATATTAAGCCTTTTGGGGGAAAAATAATAATATATGACTTTATTTTGATTTTACTTTGTAGTATTGTTTTTTGTATTTATAACTTAATTTTTAAAGACACTGGTATGATTTTTTCTGCTCTTAATATTTCCACTTAATTGTCATTATTATTTTGCCTTTTTAATGTGAATTTTTTTTCATGATATTACAAACCTTACTCTTAAAACACGAAAACTTAAAAAACTTTTTTTTCCCCATTTAATATTTTAACTTTTTCCCCCTCATAAACCTTATTCCGCCTTACATTAGAATGCTATTCTGTATTCTCGTCACTCGAACGCGCATCTTTGACTTACATAATGCGTCGGTTGGTTGTCGCTTGTTGCTATGCAGGATTTGTCGCACATCAACTAATGGAAAAGTCCACAATCAAACCACTACCGGTACTCTGCATTCAATATAAATCCAGTTTTTGGAAAGAATAGCGCCATCTGGTGGGGCAATATTCAGTCCCAGCTGGAGAGCTGTGATGTTGTGATTTACACTTGTAAAGTAACATCTAGTTTCATGTGACCGGGGGGGGGTGGGGGGGGCTCCAGCACACAGATTGGGTTTCCTGTGTGTGTGTGTGTGTTTGTCTGTGGAGTGAAAGTGAAGGCCACTTAGAGACGTTCAAAACGTGACGTTCTGGTGGGGAATGGGGGGGGAAGTCGCCGGTCGGCACATGAAAGCTCAGCACCCCTCCGAGAAGGGTGGAGGGGGGGGTGGAGGTCACACGGTCGATAAAAAGTGAAAAATGTCACTTTTGCGGAGGTCCGGGGGAGGGTGCGAGGGGGTCTCTTCGTCATGTGGTACATAACATGTGGTATTAGCCGCCATGAAAGCATAGCGCACGCATGAGTCAGTGGAGGCTAATTTGCCGGACGAACGCGTTGTTGTTAAGTGATGTGTTACAAACGCACTCTCACGGTTACCAATCATTAACAATGAAAGTAACATTGAATATGGATTACATCACATTTATGTAAATATTCATATCATGTGATTATATTTTGCATTATTTTTTTGTATAATTACCACTATATAATTTGTGTTCTATGTATGTCAGCGTGCAGGCTAAGTTAGCCCACGAGCTAACCGCTAGCTTACGAATTAGCGGCTATTTGGGAGTAATGTGCCGGCTAACTGTTAGCCCGCGAGCTAACTGTTAGCCCGCGAGCTAACTGTTAGCCCGCGAGCTAACTGTTAGCCTGCGAATTAGCAGCTATTTGGGAGTTAGCGTGCGCTTTAAGGGTTAACCCGTGAGTTTTTATTACTAAATATTTTGACACCAACTTTTTCTTTTTTTTCTACAAATGAATATCGGCCCTGAAAAAAACTTTCTCTTTTTTTTTTACTCTAACAAAAATTATGTCTGTGGTTATGATCAATTGTATACATATTAAAGTCATTCAATTTAATTTGTGAGTTATTCAGTTGTTACATAAATATTTTACACTAAATTCCCCTTTTTTTATTTTCACAATTAATTTTGTTAAATAATTACTACAAAAAAAAAAATCCTTTAAAAGAAAAACAGCCTAAAAAAAAAAAACTTAATTGTATTGGAGCTCATCATATCAAGTACCAAATGTTGTCTTGTGAATTTTATGCATGTGTTTGCGTTTGCGCGTGTGTCATTGAGCAACGAGCAGACAAAGCCTTCCAAACTCTCACCGCCAACCGACGATCTCCGCTGGAACAGACCGCAATGAAACGCGCGCACGCACATAATGGCCGACTTTCCCTTTCTTTCTCTTCCAACAAGCGGAATCGCTCATGCAAATGCACAAAAAGGTCTCTAGCCATGCATCATACTTGGTTGCACATCACACACACTTCATGATGTTGACACCCAGGCCTCTGATTGGCCCAAGTTCAGCCTGCACTGATTCCTCACACAACGGCGCCATCGGCTGGTCGCCCTCAGAAATGACACTTGACTGTGAAGCGCTTGTATTTTATTATTTGTATATTTATTTATTTGATGTTTGGAGTTTCTCTAAATCTATGGTGTAATTAATAATGTCAGTAAAGTCCAAACATAGCGCAGAGGAAATGAGGTTTTATTTTGTTCTTTTTTTTGGTGGGGGGGGGGGGGGGCGTTTTGTTTCCTTTCCTTTCAGCTGGAGCCAAAACAAATGTGGATAAATGCTTCATCCTTTTCATCTTCTGCTTCCAACATGTGCTCTCAAACAGAAACATCTGCAGCCAGCAAAATGGGAAGCATCAGAGAGATAACAACATTCAAAAATGACTGTACATGATTTGAACTTTTATAAAAATGTGGATTTATTGTTATATTTGTTTTTACATATTACATAATAATTTTATATTATTAGTTTATTGTGTTCACTTTTATTTTCTGTATTTTATTCATTTTCAAATTTTTGGTCACATCTGGTACCGACACCGGCAATTTTTTATTTTTTTTGTATGTAAATGATTGCGTAGTAATTTTAATGAAATAATTTTATTCTGTTGATTTTCGAAATGTTGCTTTTTTAAAGATTTTTTTTTTTTTTTTACTCATCGTTAAAATTGACAACACCTAATTTGTCAATATAACAGTGAATCTATAAAAATAAATAAATAAAAGATTATGTTCAATTATGTCCTCATTAACAAAAACAGAACCAAATTCGACTTGTTACATTGACAGACTAAAAATAAAAAAAATGAACATTTATGTCAAAAATCTTGCTTATTCATACACACTTGAGAGAATCGAATAATCCATTTAAATTGGTTGAGACTCAGGACCATCTTGCTCTTCATCGGATGATCAATCAGAATGCACAGAAAAGGGCCTGAATTCAAACTGCAGGGTCTCGTCAGACCGCAAATGGCTTGATTGTTGTATCTGAGTTGTGGCGTGTGTGTGCGTGCTTCCCCAGCAGGCATCACCACACCTCGAGCCATCCTGACGGGTCACGACTGCGAAGTGACGTGCTCGTGCGTGTGCGCCGAGTTGGGCCTGGTCATCAGCGGGTGCAAAGGTCAGCCGCTTTCCGCTACCGCAGCTTTACCCAAAGCTCTTCTCAATCCCCCCCACGTGTTGTGCGCAGAGGGTCCGTGCCTGATCCATTCCATGAACGGGGACCTGCTGCGAACCCTGGAGGGCCCCGAGGGCTGCGTGCGGCCCCGCCTCATCCAAGCGTCGGTCGAGGGCCACTGCGTCATCTACTACGACAAAGGACAATTTGGAGTCTTCAGTGTCAACGGGAAGCTGCTGGGACACATGCAAGTGGAGGACGGCATCAAGGTCGGTTCACATACGTTGAGGGGGAAATAATTATGGCATGGGGGGGGGGGGGTTTGTCTCTCCTCGATTTTCCGATTGCGATTTAATATTTTATTGTTTAATATGTTGAATGTTTTTTTATTTTAAAAAATTAACATTTTTAAAAATACCATATATTATAATACAATGATGATAATAATAATTAAAAAAAAATAATAGTACCATTTTTAATAATTTTTACATTTTTCATACATTTACAATTTTATACTTTTTTTTTCTTCAGTTCACAAACTTTGAGGAAGATGATTTTGAAATAAGTGTGATTTTTTTCTCAATATTCTGATTGCGATTTAATATTTTTTTATTACATTCAGTTTTTTTCTTTCTTTTTTGTTTTGAAAAATAATTTAATACAGTTTTTAAAACACCATACAAATAATACAATAATAATAATAATTATAAAACCTTTTTTAATAATACAATTTTTAATTAATTTAAGATTTTTCATACATTTACAATTTTATACATTTAATTTTTGTTTTGTTTTTCTTCAGTTTACAAGGAAGACGATTTTGAAATAAGTGATTTTTTTTTCCTTTCAATATTCTGATTGCGATTTGAATGTAATGATAAAATATTTAATGTTTTTTTGTCTTTTTTTTTGTTTTGAAAAAAAACTTTAAATATTTTTTTAATAATACCACACATTATAATACAATGATAATAATAATAATAATAATAACAATACAATTTTTTTGATTTTTTTTTATACATTTACAATTTTATACATAAAATGTTATTTCATTTTTTTCTTCAGTTCACAAATTTTGAGGAAAGTTGGGGGGGTCCATTCAAGGGGGCTTTAGTTGCAAGTTTCCCTGATTAAAGCGCCGGCCTGCAAATGCCTCGGGGGTCCTTCCTTTCACACACAACGGAAACGCTCCTTTTGATGGGCGCCGCTCGTTGTCAGCACGCATGCGGCGAGCGGCCCCCGTGCCGCGCAACATTCCGCACTCGCCGTCGGGCCGGGACACCTTCGCCATTAACTCCCGCCTAACGTTCCCAGACTTCCGCCCTCCTTGGCAAAAGTGACACGCGATGGCAGCTACCGCCTTGGCCCGGCCCGACCCGTTGTTTCCGCTCCGGCCTGGGAAATGTAAATGCATGGCGCGCGTCTGCTTCCCATTAGGAAGCCTCTGGTGATTGTCGGCCCTGAAACACGCTCGCGCCGCTGCAAACATGGCAGCTTGGAGACGCCGCTGGGAGCGGACAAAGACAAGTCTGTACCTTTACAAGCCAGAAAATGAAATCCGGGCGGTAAAAGGCGGACGCGGAAAGTCACAAGATGGCCGCAGTCCATTTGAGGAGGCTTTTCCCACGTTGTCAAGATTTTTTTTTCCCCGTCGCTCGTTATGACGTTTGCCGCCATAAAACATTTTGGGGTGTGACAGACGGTGCATGTGTTGGTTTTATTTGCTACAATATCAGCTAGCTTTTATTTGGTTTCGGATTCTTTTTACAGCGTTCCCTCGCTAGATTTTTGCTGCAATTTTGCATGCAAGTAACGTCCTTTTAAAATTTGGGGAAAAGTTTATACAAGAGGAAATGTAAATGCCTCAATTAGGAAAGTGTATAAACTTTTAGAGCCTTAAAATATTTAGAATAAATGTAAAATATAAAGCTAATTACTTTGCGGATTTTATTTATTGTGGGTATTTTTTGGAACCGAACCCCAGCGGAAAACGGGGGAACGCTGTATTTAAATTCAGTTAGAGAAGGTTTGGTAATTTTTCAAAAATGCTTGGATTTGTTAGTTTTAGTGTTAGTTTTAGTTTTTATATATACAAGTCTCCATCGTTCATTATTCCACACAGACCTCAAATGTCACAAGCTGAGCAAATATATTTTGTCAAAATTAGTACGTTCATTTTAAGTTCATTAAAAAAAATTCCTTTAACACTTCTCTTTTATTTTTTTTTATTTTTTTATTTTTTTAAAGCGCTATTTAATGACCGCCCCATACTTGGCAAGCCTGTACGGGGGAATTCCAGTCGCAACGCAGCAGACACGTCCGCGTCAAAATTTAGCAGTAATTAATATAATAATGCTGCATATATTTGCGGCGACTGGAGTGAAGTTGTTTTTTCCCATTTTAAAAAGTGACTTCATGTTAAAGATGAGATTGCTCTTAACATGAAAAGAAAAAATGCACTGAGCTGTCACTATTGTTACAAATGCAATTATGCCATCTAGTGGCAGAAAAATGATCTCAACACAAATCGATATCACACTTGTTTTTTTACAGTCCGGTAACATCTTTTTAATTTTAACTCAATTTTATGAATCATTATAAAATTACTGTATAGTAAAATATGCAGCCATATTTCTATTAGTTAAAAAAAAAATCCACTTTTTTGTTGAGTATAAAAAATTAAGGGGCAAAATATTGTACATTCTATTGTACGTTTAGAACAAATATAAAATTTGTAATTAATCGTGAGTTAACTATTGAAGTCATGTGATTGATTACAATTACAAATTTTAACGGCCTGACACCCCTTATATTTGTTTTCAGGGTTTTTAGTGAAATCCTGTTTAATTTTCATGAAACGTGATCCACAAATGTCCCTGCTTGTCCTCAAGTTATATTTTCCAAAGTCGCTTGCTAAAATACGACTTTCCTCCCTTGTTAAACTTTGATGTCATAATATTTCTATTTTATTGGAAAAATGTGATTTTTATTCTTGTAAGATGAATTTTTAGTTCACTTCATTCTCCAAACATGACATCGTTTTCCTTTAAATTTATTCTTGTAGCATTCTGATTTTTTTCCGATTTTTTTAAAATCCTGTTGCATTCACATGGTAAAAAAAAAATGTCTCCCCTGTGAGGGGTCCTTGAACCCAAAAAGTTTGAGAAGTTTCAAGCATCCGCGGCAGGACGTTTAACGGCGCCGTAAATCCCGACTTTTTTTTGCTCCCCTCGTTACCTGCGAGAAGTTTGAAAATGTGAGCGCGGTGGCGTCATACGAGCCGGCGAGGCCATTTTGCTTCCCGCTGGGCGGCGGGACGTTTGCCTTGAGCGGCCGCTCGTCCGCCGGCAGATTTACGAGCCGGCGGGCGGGCCGCCTTTCTGCTGGCGCGGCGCCTCCTGCTGGGCGGCGGCGAGGTCGTGGACTTCAGGATCCAGCCATAAAACCAGAAAGCCTGTGGCGCAAGTCCTGGAGGGTTGGTCGTGTCAGGACGTTGAACTTTGACCTGCGGAGGTCGTTTTGGGTCCAAATATGGAAAATTGACTTTTGAAATGCTTGTGTAAAATTAGTTGTGTTTTTAGTCATCCTGCCATCAAGTATGACTCGATTTTTTTTTTTTTACTCTGTGCTAATATGGGCCGTTATTGGTCTAATTTCAAGGTATCTGTTACTTGTGAAATCTGCTGATACCAGCCAACAATACTATGGCAAAAAAATCTGATATTGGGCAAAAACGATTATCTGTCATACATTCATTGAAATTTTAGTATGAAAAGTGCTAGTGGTATCGATAGTTAAGATTATTATCAGTGAGTGGTCAAGAGTGGGGGGAAAATCCTTACTTAAGCAGAGCTGCGGTGTTGTTGGATGCGTACATTTTTATAACACAAACACAAATAAGTGCAATTTTTGTTGCTATTCACATTTAAAAAAAAAATACAAACTGCTCTTAAATCTTCAAGTATCCTGCTTTTATATTCTAATTTATTTATGTTTTGTCCATTTCAGTCCATACATTTTGTGATTTAAATAATAATATTTTATTTCCAATGTTTTGACGTCAACCGGATTTTTTTTCAAATAACTTTATTGAACAATTGTAAACTGATCATCTCCAGCCAATCCTGTCGCGCGACGCCATCGGTAGGCGACCCCGATACAATCTGGCAGCCCGATCACATCTGGTACCGACACCGGCAATTAGGTCCCGTACGTGATGGAAAGCAGAACTCACAATTCCGCGCTTCGGAAATGACACACAAACACAACATCGCTCTGATTTAGGCTGCCGTCATTTGAGACTCGCATAAATTCCTCGGTTTAAGTTTCACTTTCGCCTTTAATGGCATTTTGATTCAACACACGTGTTGGCCTTATTTCTTCTTCTTCTTCTTCTTTTTTTTTTTCTGCTGAGTCATGACCGAGCCACCTGCAAGGACAGAAACGCGCGTTGCCTTGTCGTTGAGCCAGCGACGTCGACCGACCGGTTTGATTTGTGTTCTTGCGGGCGGGAAAGGCAACATAAATGTCAGCCTCGCGGCTGGGAACACGTCGTTGTGGCGCGACCGCCATGTTGCATCCCTATTTTGCAACGAGTTTCTTTTTCATCGCAAACACACAGGAACTCGTTTTTTGTTGTTTGGTGCGCTTTAAAAATAAAAAATAAAAAAATAAAAGTAATATCGGGTCCAAAAAAGTCCTAATCTCAAAATTTGCAATATTAGGAAGAAGCAAGTTAACTCATTCACTGCCATAAATTCATTAAAAAAAAAATTAAAAAAAGATGAAAAATTAGGGACGACAGGCAATTAAAATTTTGTAATTGTAATTAATCGCATGACTTCACTAGTTAACTAACGATTAATCACAAATCTGTTCTAAATGTACAATTAAAAAAAAAATTCTAGGTTTTCATACTCTTAACAAAAGTGGGAAAAAATGTGAAACTAATAGAAATAGTTCAAATGAATTTTTGACGTTTATAGCCGTCAATGGCAGTGAATGAATAAAAAAAACATAAGAAAAGATTATCAAAAATTCAGGGCGTCAGGCAATTAAAATTTGTAATCGTAATTGAATCGCATGACTTCACTAGTTAACTCACGATTAATCACAAATTTTCTAAATGTACAATAAAAAATATTCCAGGTTTTTATACTGAATTGTTAACAAAAGTGAAAAAAATGGTAAACTAATAGAAATACTTAAAATTAATTTTGGACGTTTATAGCCGTCAATGGCAGTGAATGAGTTAATATTGATAGCAAATATCTACCCCAAAAAAGTGGGAATTTTGAGAATTTTTATATTACAAGAAAATGTAATTTCATAACTGCAGTATTGTAAATACACAAAAGCTGTAAATGTATTAAAGTTGCTATATTATGAAAATAACGACTAAAAACCTGGATTACAAGATTTTTGCAAAAAATACGTTAATTTTACTGCCAGTAATCACATAATTATAAGAAAAATTTAAGATGAAGCTAATAAAAATAACAATATATATATATATATATATATATATATATATATATATATATATATATATATATATAGTTTTTTTTAATGGATGGATGTTATCATTTACAAAAAAGAAATGTAAAATTACAAAAAAAATTAACTATGAGAAAAATATTTTAAGAATATCACTTTTACGTAAGTCACTACACAAGAAACTCAAAAATGTATAACTTATCTACAGAATTGACATTTTATGAGAGAAAAGATCCTTGAGGTGTTATTTTTTTTAGTTAAAACATTTTGGGAGAAAAAATTTATTATAAAAACGGGACGAGTATTTTAGATTACAAACATTTAACTTTTTTTTTTTTTTTGCCGGTTGTGATTTTTGTAAGTATAAACTGTGATTAAATGGAAAATGATAATTTTACAAGAAAAAAATGGCAATATAATAAAAGTTGCAAAAAACTGCAATATGACTTTTCTTTATATATACATTACAGTATTAAAAAAATCGAAATGTTCTGAGAATAATGAATGAGATCAAAAAGAAAAAAAAAGATGGCGTCCTTGTTGAAGGTGTTTGTGTCGCCCCCTGCAGGCGATGCTGCTGAGTCGCGACGGTCAGTATCTGCTGACGGGCGGCGACGGCGGCGTCATCACCGTCCTTCGGGTTGACGACCTTAAGGCCCTTTTCACCTACCCGGGCTGCGACGCCGGCATCCGCTCCATGGCCATGTCACATGACCAAAGGTAACCAAAACGCGCCCCAAAAATGACAGCTGACATCGTCATAGCACTTCAATAACCCCAATTGATATTTCTTTATTTATTTATAACCTCATTTGATTTAATATATATATATTTTTTTAAAAGCTGATCTTACCTGATTGTTTGTTGCGACGCAGGTGCATCATCACGGGAATGGCGTCGGGCAGCATCGTGCTCTTCTACAACGACTTCAACAGGTGGCACCACGAGTACCAGACCAGGTACTGACCCCGACCCCAACCCAACTAACCAACCAACCAAAACCGCGCAGCAGGCGTGATGCAAACCGCCTCCTCTTGGCGGCGCTGTGGAGTCGGCGCTGAATGTATCCCAGCAAGAAGTTATTTTTGAAAACCACCACAGAAGAAACGGAGATAGATAGAAAGATATATATTTTGTAGACGACAATGAAGAAACTTTTCATATCAATTTTTTTTTGGGGGGGGGTGCGAGTGCGTGCTTATTGTGTGGTTTAAGGCGGGGTGCAAAAAAATCTATTTTTAGCTGTAAGAGTCTGTTTTCATTTTCATCTGCAAGCATAACAATCCAAATATTTACTTTTGAGTGAATGATGTACTTAGTGTGTGTGTGTGTGAGGGGGGGGGCTTTAATTATGAATTTTCGGTAATTGCTAATTGAAGGGGATTTATACAAATACTGTATGTATATAAATATAGAATTATAGATATACAGTTTGATTGTTATATTTAAAAATGTCCATCTGAAAGTCATTGGCTTCTCCATCATTTTTTTTTTTTGTAAATGACTGAGCCGTCGAAACGAAGCTCGACGGCTAACATTAGCGTCGGAACAGGAACGTTTTCGCGCTTTTCCGTGTCATGTGACGACGTCCAACCAATCATCACGTGGATGATGTTGTTAAACTGACATCCGACATTTAGTTTTTCTCATGTTTGCGTGTGCGCGTGCAGAATTCTGACAAATAAATGGAATTTTCTAACATCAACTTGTGTACAGATTTGTCATTTGCCCCAAAATATATATATATTATAAATATTATAAATTCAATGAATTCTAAAAATGTGTTCTTATTGAACAATGCAACACAGGTGGGAAGTGGTTGTCAGACTCAGAAATTGTGCTTATAGCTAAATATCAGAGTTTGTAGTTAAACACAGCCAATGTTTGCATTTGTAAAGAAAAATGCAACACAGGTGCGAAGCAGTTATCAAAAAAATGTTTTATACACAGAATCACAATGTACAACGTGAACTGTGCTTAAACACAGTTTAGGTTCTACAATCACTTTTGGGTTGGTGAAGAAACATGCAACAAAGGTGTGAAACTGATCATTGTGAGTATCGTTTTAACCCAAAGACTGCAAGCACATTTCAGTTTATAAAGAAAGATGCAACACAGATGTGAAGCAGTTTTCTTAAAATGTTTTATGTGCTTAAAATGCAACGAGAGTGTGCTCAGTGATTCACAGCAAAGTCCATTTTTGGAGCAGGTTTCACTTTATACAGTCAACGTTTGGGTTCGTAAAGAAAAATGCAACACAGATGCGAAGGCGTTGTGAGAAAGAGTGCTCATAAATATCAGTCCAGGGACACGGAACAGACAAATCTGCTCGCGTCTTTCAGTTCATACAGTTAATATTTGTGAAAAAATGCAACACAAATGTGAAGACGCTGTCAGAAAAAGCGAGACTAAATCCAGGTGAGAAAAGATGCTTTATGCAACTAACTAAATATCAGTTCAGCGATTGACAAGAAAGCAAAATGTTGTTCATGTTCTTTTTGAGTTCGAAAAGAGATCGCAAGACAGGTGTGAAGCAGTTGTCAGAATGGGACTAAATATCAGTTCAGAGATTTGACCAGTAGCTTCAAGGTTTGACGAGTGTCCTGAAATCTCTTACAGTATTTGAGACAGACACACGCTGCCCCCTTCTGGCTAGTAAAGATATTACAGTAGCCATCCCCAAATGGAACTGGACGATATCAATAATGAAAAGCGACCACGACGGACGGTCTTATCTAACTCTAAACTTTTTCAAACTCAACTTTATTAATACTGTCTGCCATCAACACTATACAAATACACCAGCTTATTATGAATCTAAAAATATACAGTCAATATTTATATATATATTTAAAAAAAAAAAAAGCACAGAAATAGCTGATTTTTCTTATGCTGAAAAAAATAATAATTAAATAATCAATTTCAAAACATTTTACACCAAATGATGGGAATTATCTAAACAATAGCAAATGTGTGAATGTGTTAAGAGAGCAATATATGGAGAAATGAGTGTTTTTAACATGTTCCAACAATTTGTTGTTCCAATGGATTGTATGGGTTATGTTTTTTTTTTTTTTTTTTTATAATTCAAGTCAAAGCTGCGATTTTATTCACACCTACATTTGCATTTTTCAGAATTTAGTTGCAGCCATATTCCAAAATGGTATAAATTGAAAAATCCCTTAAAAATTCAACCGCATAACAAAGGGAAAATATTTGTGAATTGCTGCGAATTAATGTTTTATAAAAATCCACTTCTTTCTGTTTAGGAGGGATTTAGAAAAAATGGGGGGAAGAATATTTAAACAAATATTTTTTAATTATTTTTAATTCAAATTTTTAAGCAAAATAAATCCAACATTATCAATTTGGCAATACGGCCATTTTAGTGACGCAAGGCATTATTTCGTCAGTGTAAATATACGCGCAGTGTCGCAAGACTGTGATAAAAGCAACATTCAGTCCGTTTGGTCTTCTTGAGTCCTCCTCAATAAATACAAACAAAGTCTCATTTGGCTCAGTGTAAGACCTCGTCGTGTTTTTTTTTTTTTCAAACCCCCTCCACAAGCTCCTGGCCGACGCCCGTCCCCTCAATGGCAGCGAAACTGGGCGGCGACGGGGGCGAGGCAGAGGACGAGGTGGGCGTGGACGGAGGCGAGGGGAACGATAGTGGCAGGAAGACCACGTGTTTGACGGGACAATATGGCGAGGTGGTGGACGAGGACGAAGCGTCCTGGGATTTGGGAGGGTCCGCTGATGCCGGCGGCTGGGCGGCGAGCTGCAGGGTCTCCTTATCCAGGGCCGTCTTCTGGTACGACAGACGGAGAAAAAGATAAGAGTTGAAGACACCGCAACCGACTTTCAACGCTTGAGTGTCATTCAAAACAGCCGAACGGAAAAGGACAACAATGGACAATTTCATTTAAAAAATAAAATAAAATAAGTCAATTATTTATTTTAAAAAAATCTGTTGAAACAAACACGTAAATGTTAAACAATTTACAAACTGAAAAATATTGGTTCATATTTTGAAATTACTGCACATTTAATACTGAAAGATTTAAAAAAAATAATAATTAATTTTTTTGATAAAAAATAAAACAAATTTAGACACTTAAAATAGAAACAGTTTCAAATTAATTACATGTTTTTACTAAAGTAAAATTTGTCTTGTAATGTTTCACAAAGCGTCTTTTTCAGGGTTAATAATTCACCTTAACAATGATTGACCTTTAAAACAATTAAAATGGAAAAATACAATACAGATTTTAATGTGCACAAATTTAATGATTTGAAATTAATAAATAGTTAAAAAATTAAGTATTTTTTTATTGTTTTGTTAGGTTTGCTGTATTAGAGAAATTTGTCATATTTTAAAATTGGACCTTTAAAAGATACATTTTATTCTAGTTCCATATACTGTATATTTGTTTTTAATATTGTCTTTTTCTGTGGATGTTTTGTCAGCCTAAAAATACTCCATTACCACTTCTCGTTCTCTCCACCAGATGGCGCCAGAGTTCTATTAGCGTGAGAGAAAGAGTAGAGAGGAGGGCAGCCTTTTTTATTTTGAATGTATTTTATTTAATCTTGCCTTGGCAGTACATCCTTGCCTAAAGATTTACTTTCCAAATGAATTCATACAAAGCGACATTAAATGGCGAGCACTAATATGATGATGATGATGATGATGATGATGAGCAGGAAGTCAAATGCACCGTCCGTAATCCCAGAAGACGTGTTTTGGAGGTTTTAGTGGAAAACATGAAAGCTTACGGCCATTTCCAACAAATATGGACCACCATTTATTTTATTCAATTCTGTGGATGACCTTCAAAAGCAAGTTTGTGTTTGTATCACCTTGGATTGGCGTTTTCCTACCATAATGAGCGATCCGGCAGCGTTGGCGTTGCCTTGCTTGTCCGGGGAACCGAAGTGCGTCTTGAGCTTCCCCGCCACCTCGGCCTTCATGTTGTTGTCGCCGTCCACGCCGTCCTGCAAAAGCACATCGCGCCGGCACAGCGAGCGCCGGTGAGCGAGCGGCGTCGAATGTGGGGAAACAACGTGCGAGTGCGCTAACCGTCACCCAAGGGTGCGCCTGGACGTCCCGTGCCGAGTAGCGAGCCTCCGCGTCCACCAGCAGCATCTTGCCGATCAGCTCCTGCCAATTTCATTCATGTCGCATTTTAACAACAAACACAACTTCGACATAGCATCGTTTGCAAAATAAACAAGAACTAAAGATGTTTGCTACTACTTTTTTTTTTTTTTGACCATTGGACCGTGGTGAGAAATCCCCATTAAGAATTGTTCACCAAAAAATCAGGGGTGCCCACACCCAAAAAATAAAAAATAAAAATCGCAACAACAAAAATAAAATAAAATAAAAATTATAGGTGAATATATATATATTTTTTTATATTTTTAAAAATGCTGGATGGAGGCTGACATGTATTTTTAAAAGTTCATGTTTTTTCATTTAATAAAAAAAAAAGAATAATTCAATAATATATCATAATTTTTGTATAATTGAAAGAAATCCATATAATTAAAACGTATATATTTTTTCCACATTTGATTTAAAGTATGCAAAATATTATCTAGTATGTGGTTTAATAATATAAGATACAAAATAATTTCTCAATAGCCATCTAGGATCAAAACATGAAGAAAATTAAAAACAATATTTTTTAATATACTAATTCTGTAAATGTAATTACAATTTTTTTTCCGCAAATTAAAAGATTTTTCTTGAGTTTGAGATCTAAAATTTCAAAAATGTGAAAAACTAAAATATTTGTATTTATAAAATGCTAAACAGAATAATATAATAAAACTATTTAAAAAATAACATATTTTTCACATAACTGACTAAAGTGTTCACGTGCATTTTTTCCCCACACAAATTTTTTTATTACAAAATATATAGAAAGGAGTTGTTGTTTTTTACCTTTTCCGCCATTATTTGTGGAAAAACCTGCGGATTATTTTGCTTTTCATTTTTAATCTACCCAGCCCCCATTATTTGTAGAAAATCCCACCAACACAATTTTCCCTATCTGCTGCCAATATTAACTACTTTAATAAATTAAGATAAAAACATCTTTTGAATTTTTTTTTTTTTTTTTAATTATAACATTTTAATATTACATTGTTATCTTAGCCTAACCTTGGCTGAGTCCGTGATGTTGTCCCAGTAAGGACTGGGAAAGTCCAGTTGGCCCAGTAGAATTTGCTCAAACAGCTCCTCCTGCTGGTTGCTCTCACTACAACACGCAAGCAAAAACATTTCATTGTATGCTTGCTAACCCTCCTTATGGCCAGCCCTCCAAATGGACGTGACGTTTGGGGGTCCTCATGCAGTCGGACGCACCTTCGAAAAGGAGGGAAGCCACACAGGAGGATGTACGTGATGACGCCCGCCGCCCAGATGTCCACCTTCACGCCGTAACTGCGCATAAAATGTCAGTGGGGACAAACGCACAATGTTTAATGTTTAAAAAATAAATGAATCAGATTGAGCAGACCTTATTTGAAGTGAAAAGCTTGAGAACCAGTAAGTACTCAATTAAAACTATTCCTGAGTTACTTCCTGTGGTAGTAGAGGAAGAAGTTCTATCTATTTGTCTGCATGACTGCATTATACTGCCTCCCGGTGGCCAAGACGGGCACAGCAGATGGAGCAGCGCAACGATTTTGAATTTGTTTAATTCTTTTAGGTTATTTCTTCATGTTATTTTTGATAAAGTACAATATTATAGAATTATGTTTTTGCTTTAAAAAAAAAATCTAAATAAAAATCCATTCATTTCAGTGGAGAAAAACAATTGAGCACAAATGAAAGTCGAAGCATCTCACCCAGACTCCGCAATGATTTCCGGCGCCACGTACGTAGGCGTCCCGCACACGGTGTACAAAGGTCCCTCCACCAGCGTGGCCAGGCCGAAGTCCCCGAGCTTGAGCGACTTGGTGCCGTCCGGATTGTCAAACACCTGACGGGTACGCCGCATCGATTACGACCAGCTCGAGGCCGAGGTCGGGACCAAAATGAGACTGACCAGCAGGTTTTCCGGCTTGATGTCTCTGTGGACGATGCGGATGTCATGAAGGTACTGCAGGGCGGCGGCCAGGTTGGACACCATGACGCTGGCGTTCCTCTCCGTGTACTTGGCCGAGGACGTGATGGCGTCGAATAAGTCGCCGCCCTGCGACACAAACCGCACGCTATTTTCTCTTTTTGTTTTCTAAATGAGGGAGAGTCAGTAAAGGGGAAAAATGTATTATTTTTTTGGCCCACAATATCAAATGGAAGGAGAAAAAAAAAAGTCATTGATTTTTCTGATTGGTAAGGGTTGTAACTGCACATATGTACCAAAAGAGGGCGCCAAAGCACCTAAGGATCATTATAACATCCCGCATGTACACCATCATGAACCCAGGACTGTATTCAGTAGTTCAATTCTTCAACACAAACAAACCAGCTTCACATTAGCCAATCAATTGTGTTTAGCCAAAATAACACAAAACACACAAATTGCAAAATAGCGCAAATTGTAACAGAAAGGTAAACAACATTGCTATTAGTAGCTACATCAGGAGAGAAGTAGAAACGCACTTTGAAATTGTCCAAAATGAAATGACCGCCAACAAAACAAGACTTCTCAAACAACAGACGACAAAAAGCTCAATGAATTCAGCTGAACAGCACCAACATTCCACTAGATGGCGCTACAATAGCAAAAATATTACTTTGGCCTGAGATCAAAAAACAGCAAATTTGCTGAGATTTTCAATGAAAAAACAAGCAAAAACATAAACATTTAAGAATTAAAAAAAAAACGGTCATAATAATAGGTTCATTCATAGTCACTGCTCTATATGAACCAAAAACCAAAAACACAAGTGTGCAGTCAAACCTTGACCAGCTCCATGACGAGACACAGCTGCGAGGGCGTGTCCACCTCCTCCACCAGCATGATGATATTGGGATGCTTCACCAGCCTCAGCACGGAAACCTCATTCTCGATCAGGTGCTTCTGCCAAAACACACTCGGGTTGAAAGTCAGGACCAGGAAAGAATACTCCAAAAAATAATTAATAAAATAAAATAAATCAACCTTGCCACGACACTTTTCCTTGTCGATGATCTTCAGGGCAAACTCTTTTCCTGTGGACCTGAGCAGACACGCCGCAATTAGATGGCGGCCATTACCGTAAAAAGAAAAGCATGTGAAGAGCTCAGCAGGGAGCAAAGAGAAGGTTCGTGGAGCGATAGCGGAATTAGCCCACTTAATGCAAACACTTGGCAAAGAGCTCCAAAGCATTTCATTGTCCCGAAGGGGGATATTCACTGTGATAATTTGGCAACAACAACAAAAATACAATTTTGAATTCATCAAAATCGAAGCTTCAAGCTGTTTTATGCCAAAAACCAACTTGAAGTTTACTGTTAAGACAATTGCATGTTTAGTCATTTAAACAACTACACAGCCGTGTCTTACAGCTAACATGTCATTTAAAAAACACTATTTACACGCTAACGGTTAGCATCAGAACCATTTAAGCTCTGGATATTTGCCGGGCTGGAAAAACGAACTGTTTGAAGTCGACTACTTGTGTTTTACAGCATTTTCAAGTGTTACCATTTGGTGAACATACCGCTCGACACACTCTTTCACCACTGCAAAGTTGCCGTCTCCGATGACTTTGCCAATGATGTATTTCTCCAGGATGGCGGGGGAGATCTGGTCGCTATGGTTACCGTTAACTGTTGGGGGGGATGCAAACGCAGTGTCAACACGCTACATTAACGCCAGTTTGTATTGCTGAGAAGGAGAAGACGGCACACGGGAGGACGAGATGAAGATATGAAGAAATGCTACAAGCAGACAAGATGAAAGATGGAGAGAAGACACTGAAAGGAGAAATGAAAAGAAGGCGTACCCTCTGGAGCGGTTGTCTCCCCCTGGTGGTTGTTGAGCGAGCCGCTGACGTTTGAATTTGAGCTGTGATGTGACGGGAGCGTCTACGCGAGCCCAAAAGGAACACAACAAATCAATGCTACAATCGCCGTGGCAACAGCAGCCTGTCTGTCAAACCACATTTAGTGACGTCACTCGAAATCAAGTCGGCCTCTACCGTGTCACTAAATCCTAAAATCCGTCAGTAATTCTTGACTTGGCTGATGAAGGGCGACGCCTTTGCCAATAGGCGGCATCACCTCGTCTAACGTCTCAATCTGGACTGTGTAGTCTGCAACCGGCAATAATCCAGCCATAAAGCAGATTAGCATTTCCATTCGGCAGGAAATACTCAAACATGACATATGCAATATTTATTTTTAATGTTTTTTTTTTAAGTAGGTCGTCCCTGTTTTTGACCGAACTCAACATATGGTGTGTTCAATATTAACTCATTCACTGCCATTGACGGCTGTCGACGTCAAAAATTCAACTAAACTATTTCTATTAGTTTAACTTCCCCCCCCACTTTTGTTAACAAGAGTATGAAAACCTAGAATTTTTTTTATTGTACATTTAGAACAGATATAAAATTTGTGATTAATTGTGAGTTAACTAGTGACGTCATGCGATTAATTATGATTACAAATTTTAATCGCCTGACGCCCCAAATTTTCACTAATGTTTTCTCGCTTTTTTTTTTTTCATTCATTCACTGCCATTGACGGACGGCTATGAACGTCAAAAAATCATTTCAACTATATCTATTAGTCTAACATTTTTTTCCACTTTTGTTAACAAGCATATGAACACAGAATGTTTTATTGTACATTTAGAACAGATATAAAAAGTGTGATTAATTGTGAGTTAACTAGTGAAGTCATGCGATTAATTGCAATTAAAAATATTATATCGCCTGTCGCCCCTAATTTTTAATAATCTTTTTTTTTTAATTCATTTATGGCAGTGAATGAGTTAATATATCTTAAGATTGTGCATGCAACATTGCACATTCACTCACATACACACATTTCATATACAGTCAACCACATTGACATTTGTGAATTCACCTATTTTTAGATTATAATTTTTTTAACCCATTTTTGCCATTCTTATTTTCAGGGCAATTCTAATGATCGTCATTTATTTGCAAATGTAATCTGTTCCCACTGGTAGCGTGGTGTAATGTATTTTTGTCCACTGATGCCAGACAATTGAAAAAAAAAAAAAAAAAAAGAATAATGATTTAAAAATGCAAAAATGCATCTCTTACCTTGAGACCAGGGAGGCTTTGGGGGCAAGTGGGCGAGGGCGTGGACGACTTGCCGGACCTGGACGTGGCCATGTGACCATTCACTGTGTGATAAAAACAATAACAATCATTTGATCGCATCTTTGTGGTTAGAAGATGCTAACGTTAGCAATTGTTGCGCGTCCTAAACTCACCTGGAGATTTGGCAGGAGACTGACAGGTGGAGTAGCGGGTTGCACGCCTCGCTAAAACACAAAATGTCGATTATAGAATACAAGAAGATACGTGACATCCTGCAAAACTGCCATGCTGTTGTTTACCTGCACCAGGAGACTTGCTACGTTTCAAAAGTCCGGGACTCTTACTCGTCCGGTTGGGAGTGACGGAACGACTGTGAGACGACTTCAGCACTTTGCATTCTGCCGACATGAGACAATAAGAAATCAAAACTTTGTAGCAATTCTCGGAAATTGCTGAGAGAGTCAACTGTATAATAGCTTGTCCAGACAAGTGTGATTTCATGTGATGCTAGGTCATAAAATATCATAGAATTATTCATTTAATAATTTGAACTAATGTGGAAAAAAAATTGTAATTAGAAAACTTTTCAAAATTGTTTAGCCCTACTTTAAACTGTATTTAATTTTAAATGTCCCAAAATCGATTTTTTTTTTATTATTTTATATTGTCTTGCCTTTGTCTGTGTGTGCCTTTATTTGGAGCGCTGTTCATGTTGTAGCTGGTTTGGCCACTGAGGGGCAGTGTGGTCACATTAGAGAGTAGAAGGAAAAAGTCACGATCACGTTATTCCAATAAAAGTTGGGTTTTTTTCAGCACGGAGCCGTTCTTTTGAGTGATAAAAGTGCCGCGAGAAGCGCGCTAATTAGCATTAGCGAGTCAGACTGGAGTAGATCATTACAATTCCTTGCATATCTATAGATTGAAGCAAAAATCGTTGTGAATCAAAAAATCATTCTTAAGCGAAAATCGATTCAAAGATTCCCACCCCTAGTATTTAATGTTTACATAACTGAATAGCGCATTGTCTTGGATTGGATTGGAATGTGTGTGTGTCTTCCGTTGTTAGTTCTGCTGTCAAAAACGCAGGGGGGGAAAAAGGGTGCAACAGGATGTCAACACTTTGAACTGAAATAAAATGATTCCTTCCCTGGATGGTGCCTCATATTGACATCACTTCCTGTTCCTGTAACCTCACCAGCCAATCAATGAATGAAGGTAAATCAATACCTAACAGTTTTAGTCAAAAGAGCCAAAATGACAACACATAAACATAGAAAGGAAACACAAAGGCATACATGCACAGCCACTACGTGCTCCGTGGGCCACGATTACAAAATAGGAAGAGCACAAGAGAGGCGACGGTGGTGGTGTGGACAACACCTGCAATAACACACCACTAACACTACAACAACACGGATGGAGGACGTGTATGCATTTCGTCGGAGACGGCCTACCGGTCATGAAGGCTGTGGTAGCCTTACCGCTGTGATCCAACGCAAAGTCGTCGTGGGCGTAGCGGAACTTCTCCGGCCCGCACGCGATGAACACGTCGTCATCGCCGAAGAAGTCCTGCAGGCATGTGATCTGGAACAAAAATAATAATAATAAAAAATAGGAGACGAATAACACTAAGGAGACATGGTGAATCCTCAATCCAACATTAATGTTGTGCTCCGCCTATTTGGGTGGTGTTGAGAAAAAAATCGTAAAATATTCAGCATTGGCGACATGCAACATGCGTGCAGAATTTCTGTGTGGAGAAGTTTCACAAGAGAGGCGTGGCCATTTTTTTTCCTACATTTACAGGCTCCTTTCTTTCATGGAAACAGCCATCAAAATGGCTGCCTCAATCCAAAATGGATAACTTTCAATTTCAATTTGGGGCAGGGGTCCCTAAAATTTATTTGTGCATCTTGTTTTGATAAAGATGTCATCCAATTTCATATCGATCAGTGAAACTGGTGTCTGGGGCTATTTTATTGATTTATTCTTTAACTTTCGTGGCTCTTTTTTTTCATGGAATTGGCCCCTAAAATGGCTCCCTTAAAACAAAATGGACGACTTTGAGTAATTATTTGGTAGCTCTATTGTCACCCGATTATCATAGCTAACGAAAACAAAATGTTAATGAAAAAATACTTTAAGAAAAACAAGAATGAACTAAAACAAAAGTTTTTTAATTTTTTTTATTAAAACCAACTATAATTATAACGAAAATGCCATTTGTTTTCATCTTTGTCAATTAATATCATACATGAGCTCATATTATATGCATTTATTTCAGCATTGCTGTACAACCATACAGAAGGAAGGTCAAACCGTTGTTTGAAAATTGTACTTTACTTTATTACACAAACCTCGGTGACCCCCCTCCCCCAATCTTGCACTAAATATTCCATATATCAAAAGAAAAACTCAAACTAATAAAAAACAAATCAAAACAAAGCATTACATAATACTAGTAAAAAAAAACAAGCTTGCTCTAAATTTAAAACTGAATTTAAAAAACAAAGGTCAAAATGAAATTGAATTTTTTTTAAAAATTGGAAAAATCCCAAACTACTGTAACCCTAGCGAGACCAGTAAACATTTTTGAATGTGACCACAGACAAGATATGCCAAGCATCCATATCTGTCCTTTTGCTCCTGTTGTGCATGTAACAGTGTTAACTGATCCACCCCCACATGTTGGTAACCATGCCATCTTAATAATAGGATGTTGGTGTGTGGAGGTGTCCTGAAAAAGGAAATTCCACTTAGAAAGCGGCAGCGGTCGTGTGGAGACTAAAATACCTCATGTGGGCAACGGACGCATTCATCAATGCTACTAAACAGGACAAAACCCCAAGTCGTGCAATCTTCAGCTCAAAATAGTCTACAATATGTTAGAATCAAGTCTGGAGTTTGTAGTACGTTTACTTAGTCAACTCGTATAATCTGCGTTTAAACACACATGGCAAACAATGACATGTTTGACATTCTTGAGCTGGGTGGCGTGATTTTGTGTTGGAATTCGCCAGCTGAGCTCCACGCCAAGGCAAACAAATGGGCAAATTGCCATGGCAACAAATAGCCACACTCTGCGTATTACAACATCATATACGTAAAAATTGAAGGAATACGCAAAAAATACAATGTGGGACAACACTGACAAACGTCTTGAGCGTCGTCGTTTACAAAGGGTTAGCTTCAGTGGTTGCAAAAAACTTTATCGGCTAAGGTTCACTGAACCTGTGAACGCGGGCTCATCAACATGATGCCCACAGGCAACCAACACGAGTGCTCTAAAAACAGTTCACCCATGATGGGACATTGTGGTTTCCGAGGAATGTTGTAGAAGTGTTCATTGGAAAATGTCAACACTGGCAGAGAGTTATGGAAATAAAGTCTTGCATTCTCAGTCTCGGGAAATGTGTACTCCTCCGCGTTGAGAGGAAACAGTTGAGGTGGCTCGGGCATCTGGTTCGGATGCCTCCTGGATGCCTCGGAGGCCCCGGGGACGACCCAGGACACGCTGGAGAGACTACGTCTCCTGGCTGGCCCGGGAACGACTTGGGATCCCGTCGGAGGAGTTGGCTGAAGTGGCTGGGGAGAGGGAAAGACTTCCCTGCTCAAGCTGCTGCCCCCGCGACCCGACCCCGGATAGATGGATGGGAAATGTGTGTCAAACTGGTAGACTTGTGCATTAATCAGTACCAAGGATGTAGAGACCATAACGACCATTGCCAAATGGGGTCTAAAATCCCCTAAAATCAATGTGCCAATTGGAGTTTTCGCTCAAAGGCAACCAACAAAGAGAAACAATAGTTCAAAGTTTGTGAAATATCTGTGTGACAGAATGCCAACGGAATTCAAGACATATCTCCCGATTCAGTCCTTGACCTTAAACTACCAAAGCTGCTTGAAGCACAAAAAGATGTTTTCATGATGGAGTTCTTGTTGTATGAAGAGTCTGGGGAAGATATGTTGAATCAAGCTCCTGGAAAAGTTCTTCCAAAGAATTCCTAAAATCATGAAGAGTTTTCGACGACTTGCGCTCAGATATGGTTCTTGAACTTCATCAGCAAGAGAAAGAATTTTCAGAAATGTTTTGGAAATCTTGCCCACAAGGCCACGCTGAATGCGTTCCTTCTAATTTACCTGAACCACCTCCACGGGCCATCTCTGGTCAGACACCGTTTACAATCCAACAGAAAACTACCGAAGACTACTTCAGACATCTTGTGCTAGTTAGCGTTCCAAATAAGCTCTCGATATTTGGGTCAATAATCCCTGAAGGGTTCAAGACGACTGGTGTGGAAACGCAGCCAGTGCAGTTCATCTCGGAGGCGACGATGTGTCATTTTCACTCCCTGCCGATTAAAGCCAACATGCACCCAAACACAAAGATTGAGGACACGACTGATCGATGGCACGGGGTGGGCAAACAAATCGCTCAAAGGGAACAAGAGCCGACGTCTCCGGTTATTCGTGTCAGTGACCAACGAAAGACGAGGGCATCACTGCACGTACTGGATGGACAAGACAGTTGGAGGTTGGAAAGGGAACGAAAGGAGGCCATCCAAGTCAGCGAGCATTAACCATCACGCCACCAGGAAGGTGGGCCGGAACCTTGCGTGGAATCACGCCTTGTCGCGCCAAGCCACTCGTGGCAATTGGTAACAAATCAGGGTTAGCGCTTTTCGACTTGAAAGCCCCTTTATGGCCTCGTTTTCACAAAGTGGTACGGTTTACTTAATCAGGCTTGTGTTTGATTTAGGACTTTTGAAAAATATGTATCTGAACATCAACAAAAAAGAAAAGAAAATGTCAAACGGTACTTTGATTTACAAGTACACCAAAGCAAGACGGTAAAGAAACGGTAGGCCGATATTCATGCCCAAACTCAAAATCAGAAGCAGTGACCTACATTTACAACTTAATTCGAACAATTGCTCCATGAAATGATACTAATTTCTCCGATTTTCGATTGAGAATGATTTTTTATTCAAAATGCTTTGACTGACAATGATTTTTTTTCAATCTATAGATGTGCAAGGAATTGTAATGATCTACTCCAGTCTGACTCGCTAATGCTAATTAGCGCGCTACTCGAGGCATCATTTATCATTCAAAAGAACGGCTCCACGCTGAAAAAAAACTACTTTTATTGGAATAACTTGATCGTGACTTTTTCCTTCTACTCTCTAATGTGGCTATAACTTAACAGTGTATTAGACCGCGTGGAACCACACTGCCCCTCAGTGGCCAAACCAGGTACAACATGAACAGCGCTACACAGACAAAGGCGAGACAATAAAATCGATTTTGGGACATTTAAAATCGATTCTGAATCCTACTAAATGAGAATCGCGATTCTTATGAGAATCGATTTTTTGGCACACCCCTAGTATTTCTCCTTCGGACCACCACAGGTACACTTTAACCAATTCGATTTCAGTTTCAACGCAGAAGCCCAGCTGGCCCACAATAATGTTGTAATTCTTCCGTCCTCTGGCATCTCTGCTGAGTACGAAATATTTATTTTAAACTTGTTTCTTTTTTTTTTGTCATTAACAAGTTATTCTAAACTGTGCGGTATACAGTGCTGTGCTGTGGCTTTGTCTATTTGAGTAGAGTAGAGCAAATAGGCAGTATTGAGTTTCCAGAAGATCTGCTACAAATTGACATTCCTTGTCCTTAAGTTTGGCAAGCTGCAAATAAAAAGTCCTCACTTTTGTCTTCCAAACCTGCTGAGAGGCACTTGTCAAACAACAGTAAGAATACAGCGAGTGATGGTGGTTCCGGTTGACCGACATGATGCCAACTGGGCCTGAAAAGAGCGTTTGAGAGGCTGTTGACGTCACACAAAAGCACACAATAGATGCCGTCCCCGTACTTGACCCCCACCCTTCAAGCTTTGTACACGCCCCGTTATCCTTACCCCTTCCAAACAAAAACCTCTCTTTGTCGTCTGTTAGATTTTGGTGTGTAAACTGTTATGTCAACACTTTTGGCTAACAAACTTTTAGTGGCGGTAAAAAATTATGAATAACTTCCAAGCGGATCGAACCGTGCGCTCAGGGCTACGGGTGGCGAATGAATGATCATGCAAATTTCCCGGCCGTTGGCCTGAATGCTGGCGCTTTAATCCACACTTGGCCCTGAAAACTATCAGATGGCAGCCCCGTGCGACGCTAACCTCGCTAATCTGTCTGAAGCTGCCAGTGTGGCCCCTCAATGTCAAAAGTGGGAAAAAAACGATCAAAAGTGAAACCTTTCATGGTGGGCAAGGGGAAGACGAGGGCTGCTTTTGAGTATCGGGGCCAAGAAGGCAGCGTTGTTTAAAAGCGAGACATGGGAGATGATGCCGTAGTCCATCAATGTCAAGCTAAGCAAAATCTGCAAAATCTCTTGAACTGCTGAGAGCGAGAACATTGACATTTTGTACTTGTTGCTAAGTTCATCACGCTTTCAGAACCAACATGAGGTTTCTTCACACACTCGTGAAGTTGAAATGGCAATATTTGATGGTGTAGGAAATGATTATGAGTTAGGGTGTGGAACGCAGCCCTGCGTTTGGGACTCAATTGTAAGACTTGGTCATTGTAGGAGCGCAGAAATTAACCAAAATTCTGCTGTCGCAGGATATTTTTCTACTTTTGCAGGTGACTTAAATTAAATCTTCCCACAAAATATCGACTTCAAACCAAAATGGCCAACTTTTTTTTTTTTTAATCAAGCCTACTAAATCCACACCAAATAAACTAACTCCAGCAGTGCAGTTGTGATACTGGTATGAACCGGTCCAGGGCCGGAAAAATGAACACTAGATGGGCGACTGAACTTTTGACCACCAAACAGCATCTGTGTGAGCTGATACAATCTACTACTGAGTGCAAAAAAGAGAGCGAAGCTCTTAAATAGCAGATGTTCCAATTATCTGTGCTCGGGCTCATTTCCTCTCCCGTTCCTGTTTGCCAAGTTGTTTATCTTCTGAGTTGGAGATACCGACAACTTACAGATAGAAACGGACTTCTGGAGTGTTGAAAGAGTTCCGTGTGAAAAACCCAAATATAAACGAGAATGACCTCAAAATGAAGCTATTAACAGTATGAATGAACATGACGTGACCGTGAACCTTAAACCCTCATTGGTTCTCCTCCATGCAGTTGAAGTACGCCGATGTAGAAATGAGCTTGTTGGCTGATAAGTGGCAAAAACCGTCATTAACGTTCAGTCCAAAGAGCACAAGTCAAGACAGAGCAGCATTGTGAGCACGCACACACGCACGCACGCACGCGCACGACACCTGACAGCTGAGCTTGTGCGCTCTCGAACCAGCTTATTGGTCTAATTATCCGCTGGTGGCATGGAGCCCCAGTAGATAGCGAGGGGGGCATGTGGGCACGTGTGTGGCACCCTGCTACTGTTTATGTGCGTGTGTGATTGTAGTGGGTGGGCGGCAATGGCGTCTGCAGGCCCCCCTTTTTTCTTCTTTTTTTTTCTTTTTTTAGGAGGAGAGCAGATGGCAGGCTGCAGCTGGGGGTGTCGGCCCTCACAGAGTATGTTGTGTGCGGTGCGTTTATTGAGTGACTGAGTGAGCAAGTGAAGGGATTTTGAGGAAACTAAAAAAAAAAGCAATCTTTGGGGTTTGGACTCAAACATCAAAGGTCCTGGTTCATTAATTGAGCAGTTTTTGTTTCCTTAAAATCAGTTCCTTAAAACATCTTTGTTGATTTTTTTTAAGTTTTATTCATTTCTCTCATTAAATGATTTGCTGTATATAAAGCAAAGTGATGTAAGAATTTTACATCATGTACTCCAGTATTTGCACATCTAAGGCCATGAAAAGCACTCCTTACAATGCAGGACTTGGCCAAGACAAGATCGAGGAAGCATTCATGCAAAAGACAGCCGATTAAGTTGTTGGTGCAACTTAACTCATTCACTGCCGTAAATTTATTTAAAAAAAAGATAAAAAATTTGGCGCGTCAAGCGATTACAATTTTTAATTGTAATTTATTGCATGACTTCACTAGTTAACTCAACGATTAATCACAAATTTTATGTCGGTTCTAAATGTACAATAAAAAATGTTTAGGTTTTCATACTCTTGTTAACAAAAGTGGAAAAAAATGTTGAACTAATAGCAATAGCTCAAATGAATTTTTGACGTTTATAACCGTCAATGGCAGTGAAAGAATAAAAAAAAAAAGATTATTAAAAAATCAGGGCGTCAAGCGATTAAATTTTTTAAACGGAATTAATCGCAGGACTTTACTAATTAACTCACGGTTAATGACTAATTTTATATCTGTTCGAAATGTACAATAAAAAAAAATCTAGGTTTTCATACTCGTGTTAACAAAAGTGGAAAAAAAGTTAAACTGATAGAAACAGTTCAAATGATTTTTCTACGTTTATAGCCGTCAATGGCAGTGAATGAGTTAAAAATCATTAAAAACGCAAAATAAGTCACTGTCAACAACAATGACACTATAAAAAACTGACATTGGTATTTTATTTTAAGGCAGTTGGATTAACTGTTAGGAAGCCCAAGGCAGTAGTGGTTTGTAAATCTGCCACAGTTGAGAAATTCTGGGTTTGAATCTTTGCCAAACTTCTGCTGATTGTGGCCAAATAGTACTTGTACTACAAAATTCCCGGGTTCAGTACGTATTTAATGGTTTGGAGTTCACACACAATAAGAATCTAACTTTATGGTTACGCAATGAATGTGATGTAACACTGTGACGGGTGGGACACCAATCTTTCTTTTTTCAGGAATGGGTGGGTGGGGTGGTCCCATGTGTTTAAGCACTCACCTCATGAGACTTTAATTACGAGTCGTAGATGGATCGATTACAACAAAGACAGCGAATTAACAAGACGGACGAAGCATAACGAGGTGGGCGGGAATTTCACTCGCGCCCATGACAGAGGGCTCACGTTAGTGCCTTGTTGACGTGTCTGTGGCGTGTAATTGCGTGTGCGCCGGATTAAACGTGTTATAATTACCAAGACTGCTGACGCAGATGAAGCCGATAAATCACGGTGCTTTTTAACAAGCTACATTTACGTCCATCTGCTACTTGACTGTACAAAAGGGAGTGCACTACTTGGTTGCGACCAACAGAGGCGCTGTTGAGTAAGTCGAGCTTGCAGTCTGACGAAGAACAATGTGGGCAGTTGACCTACATTCAGGCTAGGAACGCCACTCAACTATAAATGCAACATCATTTTTACTCCACACTGGCAGAGGAAGAGGATTTCAGAACATTCTGAGACATTTGATAAGAATTTGAATGGCATTGGATAACTTCGAAATCTGGGGTGAAGCATCGCCAAAAATGAAGCCAATGTAGGCAAAATTTAAGACAACTGGTTGAAAATAATAGACTTAAAAGTGTGAAGGTTCAAATTGAACTGACCAAAGCTCCCTGGTCTTTCTATGCCAAATCAACCTCAAAAAATATCCATAGATTTTAACCAAGCAGATTTTTATTTTAATGATACTTGAAGAACTTGTTGATAATGATGGCACACAATATCAAATTTGAGGTCAATCGGAGCATGGGTTTGCGAGCTACGGCCTGCCGTATTTTGAAATATTTAGCAAAAAGGGGCGTGGCCATCTTCCATTAAACCTTGCATCTCAGGAACTACACAGTCAATCTTCACAAAAGACGTTTTGTTGGAAAGGGAATTCAACAAGGATTCCAAATCTAAAATACTGGTGCAAATTTTAGGAACCTGGTGGATCATGTGACCTCAACAAAATGTTTCAATAAACGTAATCCCTCACATGTTCTCTTAAACCTATAAGAGTCTCACCTGCTTGCCTTGCAGCGTGTACAGCCTCTTCACGGCACCCGAGTCCAGCTTGATGGCGTCCGTGATGTCGGTGAGCACCTGCTCAAAGGAGTGCGCCGTCTTCCTGTTGAGCAGGACGCGCACGGCCTTGCGCGGTTTGACGCCGCTGCGCACCACCGTCACCAATTTGGGCTTGATGAAGTCTTTGGGCTCGCGTTGATGCTCGTCCCTGGGCGAGACCAGCGACGACAGCGAGCGCGACGTGCCGGTCTTGCTGCCCACCGCCCAGTTGGGGTTGACGTTCTTGGCGTAGTCCACGCGGCGGAAGGCCTCGTTGGAGGCGCACACGTAGCTTTCTCCTGGAAAGACAGTTGGACTCAGTCGAGTATCGGCTTGTGGATCATTAAACATACAAACAAAAAGATCCTGAAATCAGGAAATCACCCAAGCACTAACATCGACCTCAATAGAAGGCCAACTATCGAACCACGCCAACAAAGCCTGTTCAATATCGGCCTCGTCTCTGCTGAGCTGCTGAGCTGGCCTTCATCCAACGCAAGATTTATCCGCCACAGCATTCCAGTTGGGGAGTGGACACGCAAATATTTCCCCCTCAGAGCCAGGACAAAGCGCGGCACTGGCGATGGTTTCGGTCTGATGTGGCGGCTCAAAGCACATCTGATCGATCCATCGCTGATCAGGTGATGTGCATGTGAAAAGCCGTTTATGAGCAGCGCACAGTGTCATGCTTTAAAAAGCTACAGGCCAGAGAGAGAAATCCAGACTCTGACATTTCCTAATGTGTGTCAAGAGGAACGAAGAGAGCTTGTGGGTGTCAGGAAGCCATTTTGACAAGGTCTCCCTTGATACTTGGCTTTATTCCGCTTGCTAATTATATAGCGAGGCCACAGAAGGAGGCCGGGGACTGTCATTTAACTATTGGGGCGGTTCGGATCATCCCGCAACGTATGTGACAGGCCTATTCCCCCGGGGGTGACGGGATCTCAGGTGCGGCGAAGGGAGTTACCGCCCACCTCCCGCCGCCAGAATTCTGTCCTCATGTGGACGACAGATGTGGTCAAAAGCAGGCCAGGAGACGGGACCCACAAAGCAGTTTTTTAAATGAGGTTCTTCCAAAACAAAGTGATTGGAAAACCAAACATTTTAAGGATGCAGTCCAGGAGTTGATCATCAAAAAAGGGCGTCAGCCAGAGGTTTGACACTTGCATAGACATCAAAGGTGTCGTCACACGCGGAACCCTTTTCGGATGCTTGTTATTGCCCAGGAAATTTCCGTTCTGAGCCCATCCAAGCATGATGACCGTCCTGCAAATAATTGGAGGAATGGTCGTTCGAATTCTAAAAATGCTTCGGAATGGTGCCGGGATACAACCTTTAAGCCTCTTTTACTTCCGGTCAACCTTTCCAAAATTTGTTACAGAATTACAAAATCAACGATCCGTCAAAAAAATCTTTGAATCATTATAGAAACACTTTACATTGGTAGAATCAGAATTATTTCAAAAGATACTTCTTTCATTTTATTAAGCAAATGCTTTATGATAACCAATCACTGATCTGATCACAAGATGCACCAATCGATCTAATCTGTTTAAAGTTTTTTATTTACTGTCCAGTCAAGCCGCATTATTCACAGGAAATTGAGACCAGCCCTGCACATAAATAGCCACAATTTGACGCTCATTAAAATGTATTGGGTAAAATATTGACAATTAAACCTAAAATGTCTCCCAAAAACTCTAATAAACATTATTCATCACATAAAATGCAAAATATCTGCCAATCCGATCCAGCCTGTGTAAAGTCTAGAAAAATGTAATATTTCCAAAATGTCATATTTGATTCAAACAGACTAAATAGTGTCACATCCCCAATTGGTTTGCTGAAGTCAGCAGAGAAATTGCCTTAAAAGGTGACAAACTATTTTTTTTTTAATCACAATTTACAACTGTCTTCGCCAACGTACACAAAAGATAAAGATTTACAACACGTAACCTACTTATCTTGTCTCACGCTTGTTAAAATCACTCCATATCAGGCGGGTGGTTCTGCCTCAAGCAAATGCTGAGTTGGGCTTTCGTTACCATAACAACCAGCCAGAAAGCATTATGACGAAGCCAGGGCTATTCAATGTTGTCAATCGAGCAACTTTTTAAATGATGTTGGAGACTTCCACCAGTGCAAGAGACGTTAGCCCCTCTGCATCCATTCCAGACTGCTAATGAATCAAAGCTAACATTATAATTTAACTATTAATCCCGCCCCCCACCGGCGCCTTTTTCACCAGAGCAGCAAACATCCGGCTAAGTAATCCCTTCTAATCGCGCGTGAATTGCTCTCTGCTGTGTTTCCACATAAAAACGCTGTTGACAGGCCTCAATCAATGGCAGCAAACTACTGAGCAATGCAAGAATGATGACTCATGCGGCGAGAAAGATGACAAGCGGTTGGTTGGTAGTCGGCCTATCTGAACTCCTTTGAAAACCTTTAAAGCTCTTTCTTTTATTGCAGTCCAGAGGTTTCACTACTTTAATCCCGGCCATAAAAGTGAGTTGAGTCTGTAAAGTCAGCTAAAACTTTGTTATAGAGAAAGCACTGAACTGATGAGTGTTTAAATGCGCTGGGGAAATAACATTTTATAGTCAAACAGATTACATCGCAAACAGAATTACGACCAATTTGCTGTAAGCGCCCATGACTGGGCCCTCGCACCAAAAGCCCTCAAAATGATCAGCAAATGTTGACACTTTATATTGGATCAGATGGGGGGAAAAAAGCTTGGCAATTTAGCGTTGCCCATTTCACCATTTTCACTGATTGACACAGAATTCAGTGGACATGTCTACGAGCTTATTGCACGAATAAGTCTAAAAGATACATACCTAATATTAAACAGGAACATTTTGCCATTATGGAGGCAAATTCCACAAAAATGTGGCCTAGAAAGTAAAAAAAAAAAACACTAATTTCACCTATCAAAGTAGGTAATATTGCATTTGTGGAATATGAGTTAAGTAGCAAAAATCCTCTTGTTTTTATCCATCCCAGGGTGCGGCCATTTTGCCACTTCGAGGCTCAGGTAATGACCAATCACAGCTCAACTTGTGAACGTCACATGACCAAACTCAGAAAACAGGTGAGCCGTGATTGGCCGTTTCAGAGTGCTGAGCAACTGTGATGTCATTTTCAGTCAACAGCAAGTGGCAAAATGGCTGCCCCTTGAGATAGATGGGTAGATTTTGCTGCTTAACTGATATTCCACAAATGCAATATTAATTAGAATGCTGTGTGTTAACGAGTGTGGGTGCATACAACATACTGCAATGAGAAATTTTGGCTTGACTTCCTCTTTTACAAGACTCCAAAAAGTCTCAAGGACGTATATCCCAAGTCGGCCATTTTGGCTTGAATCAGCCATTTTCAGGGCCAAATCCACAAAACCGGGCGGCATGAAAAGTTAGAAGACAAAAAAAATCAGTCCGCCATACCAGTTTCACCAATCTTGTGGACATAATAAGACTCTCAAAAAAAATTCCAGGCCGTATGACTCAAATACAATAGAAAGTTGGCCATTTTGGTTTTGAAGTAGCTTTCTGTTGCTATGGATTCCATTAAATGGGGGCGTGGGAAGTTAGAAAAAGATAACAATCATCAACATGAAATATATTTAACAAGAGGCTTAAAAAAGTATCAAGGACCCATTCTTGAATTTGAAGTGCAAGTGGGTTAGCTAGGTTTGAAGCCGATTTGGGGCCAATTCCACGACGTACTATGACACCTTGAATAAAAAAATAAAGGTATTTAACTTTGTCATTCCTTATCACATATTGCTTTTTTTATGTCCATATCACCTTACCCTCCACCAAGTCGTCCAGACTGCTGATCTTCCTGCCCCCGTCCAGGGCGTACAGGGTCCGGACCCCCTGCGGCAGGTTGACGTTGTCCGACAGCGAACGCGTCAACTCCATGAGCAGCGCGTCCATGGAGCGAAATCGGTCGGAGGACACCGCGTACACCAGCCCCTTGAAGTACTTGTCTCCATTTCGATAGAAGCGCACTTTCCTGGCCTTCTTCTCAGACGTCAGCGACTGCAGGGTCCGAGTCCGGTAGAAGCTGCAGTGCGCGCTGTGCGCCGGGCTGGCCGTCAGCCCCGCGCCCCGTGACGAGCCTCCGCCCCCGGCGTGAGAGCCCCAAGTCCTCGGCGTCCGGTTCGGATTGCTCTCGCGCTCCTCGAAGTGCTCGAATTCGATGCTCCTGCTCAGGGACATGTCGTCTTCTTCAGCTTGCAGTGTTTTGAACGGAAAACGACTTTGTTTTAGGGCACAGAGTGGAATCGTTTGGAGAGCCACAACTTGCTACAAAACGAGTCCGAACGCGTCTAAAGTTATTTGTTTGGACTTTACAGTTGTCCTGAAGATGATGAACTTGGTCAAAGGGAACTTTGACGAGCTCGAAAAGAGCTCCATCCGCTCGCTCTAGTTCCTCTGCGGGCAGCGAGCGTCAAATGTGTCAAATCAATGGATGGATTGGATGGAGCGCGAGGGCGGGAGGGAGGGAAACCCGGAAGCGCACCGGCTCACACGTCTCCGGGTCCTAGCGTCCGTTAGGTTACTGTGCTTGGTGGGCAGGGGAGATCAAACCATGCGACAGATATACAGTATAAGCAACGCCCAAGTAAGATTAAGCATGCTAACTTGAAATACTGTGATGACGTAGTGGCATTAGATTAAGGCAGTTAATCAACAATATAACATGAATGAACGATTACAGTGAAGCAATATAACCAATGCCTCTGACAAAACCCCTGGCCACAGCCAGCCCCTCACTGTTTTTTCTCTCTCCTTTTTTTCATTTCATGTTGCAGTAGGGGCGGATGCTACAACTATAGGCAATTGAAGAAGAAAAAAAACATTGTGATGTTCTGCATCACAACATTTATAGTTAATTCTAATTTCCAAAGCCCGTCCCTAGAAAGGCTTTTAGACAAAACATTAATATAAATCATGAAAACATAATCACGTTAGAAGTACTAATTATTATTACAACAAAAGGGCACAGACACATGCACTATTTTCTAGAACAACCTTTTATTCTCATAATTTCTTGTTTAAACCAAAAAAATCTTTGACAAAAGCATATGCCTTTATCATTATATCAAAACATTACAGTATTATTATTTACTTTCGCAAAATACAATTTAATTTGATAAGTCTACTTTTTTTTCTTAGAAATTCAACAGCAATATGTACAAATATGCAACACAACTTTATATTGGGAAAATTGCGGTTTGTGCCAAAAATACATGTTATTTTGCTCTTCTTACTGCAATTTGTTTATCTAAAAAATGCCATCCTTGAGAAATTTAACTTTTTTTTCTCAAAGCAACACAAGTTTATTCTCATAACAATATGACTATTTCTGTAACAATGTTGCATTTCATCTTAAAATATCTATTATGCATATTTTTTTTTCTTGAAAATTGAACTTTAAGGACAGAGAGGAAAACAAATACAAGAACAAATAACAAATAACCATACAACATGATAATCGTAATTGAGAAAACATTTATGTCAGTGAAGTAAGTTATTGCTATACCACCCATGTACTTCCAAGGACGCCCCCAGGATTCTTCCCATCCGAAGCCAGCTGTTTCGGATGTGCTGCGTGAGGTGACTGCAAGAGAGGAAGTGAGCGCGCAGAAAGAAAATTGGAGCACTTTTCCTGCAGCCAGCCAACAGGATATCCTGTACAGCAAGATGACAAGCGCCCCAATCTCCTCTTTAAACAACAAAAAGGTCGAAGGGGAAATCTTCAATGTAGCTACAGGGTTCCCTCCACTTAATTTGCTAAAATGATAATATAATCAAGTATTAAGTTCATGCTTTATATAAAGGAACAATAACATATCACCGGTTTCATTGCCAGTTGCACGGTCCTCCAAAATAATTGGAGCAGTAAGGTCAAATTCTACATTTTGAGCAAAAAACACACATCCAAAACATAAAGACTTGCTGGTTTTAGATTGTCCAGGCCAATCACCAGACTTAAACATAATAGAACAAGGATTTATACCATCTTAAGTGGAAACTGAAGGGAGTGGAGAGGATTGTATCCACTACAGTATTGCTCACTTTTGGCATGTGTAATATGTGCCACCGCACAGGATGGCATAGCTGGAAAAATGCTACATGAATCATGTTACTATTTTGTAATCATTAGATAATGGAAAAGCATTTCTGCCAAATGCGAAGGTAGTGTGTGTGGGTCAACTATAGATGTCAGCCACTCTCAGACAATCATCCAGAGAGGGGGGGTGGGGGGGAGAAAGAGATAGAGAGTTAGAGTTGGGATGATTGACCCGCTTGTTTGTGCATTATCCGTCTGAAGAGAATCTGTAACTATAGCAAATCCTCGAGCGCGCTCTAGTGTCCATTTTAAGATATTGGCCGACACGGTGCACACGGTCAAACGTGAATATAGAATTCAACATTTTTTTCACCTTGAAAAAATAAAAAGACCCCAGAATTTCTTTTTATTCTTGTAATATCATGACTTGGATTCTTGCAGTATTACATAGTAAAAAAAATACAGCTGTATCTTGATAATGACCTACTATTTTTTTAATGTAACTATTTTACAGTTCATTGGTTAAGCAAAGTGACGTGCTTTGGTTTATTTTATGTTAAATTTTCCAGGAAACTTCAATTGGGAGTGCCAATAAAGAATAAATAACAAACAAGCAAAGTTTGGCACAATGACTATTGTCGTGTTTTCTACTAGACGGGGCTTTGGCGTCATCTTGTGGCATTTTGGAGTATTTCAAAAAGAGCAACAGCAAAAAAGCCAAAAGTGTTTTTTGTTGTTGTTTTGAGCAAAAGACGAGGAGGATTGATCCCTAAACAGCCTAAACAGACCCGATAGCCAAAATATTCGAAATGACTCAACACTTCTCTGACGGTGTACATTAAAAGCGTTATTTCCTTTGTAAAGGCATAGTTTGTAATACAAGTTACAGCTCTTTTATCAGCTCTCAGATTTTACATGGAGTTGCATCTAATATGAAACATTCTGTAGCATAAGCCTGACCTTTCATTCATTCGGAAACGACGTCACCACGTGTGAAGTTATGTATGTGTGCATGCGTGATTTTGCACCTTCCCTGCCCGATTAGCAAACATGAACTATGATGCATACATCGTCGTGCACATGGAATGCGTCAGAATATGAACATGGCGAGCATGAGTTGGGGTGCTGACGGTTTTCTTTCACGGTACATACCAACCAAACCAGCTGGCAGGTCGACTCTCCTGACGTCAGAGATATATATATAATGAGTACATTTCTAAATCTATTAAGTATAATATACTGTACAGACAAGTTTATTCATTCCATGACCGTATCTGGGGCCATTCTATATTTTAATTGAATTGTGCGTAATTTTATTAGACCTTTAACACAATGTTTTTAAGTTTACTTTGTGTAATTTTGCTTATTTTTTTTTAAATATATATTTTTGTACCAACAACAGCTCAACTGCGTAATTTGTAATTAACCGTGGTGTCAAATCAATCAAATTTACAATTGATCTGAGACTAAGTAGATAATTAACCCTCAAAGACCGACATGCACACTTCCGGAAACAAGCTAATCGCCTTTCGCTAACTGGACAACAATATTTGAGGTAAACATAACACCCTTAAATAATTACCACTTGAATCCAATTCAAACAAGTGCCCACGAGTGCTTGAACCTTCAAAGGTGTATTAATTATGTGGTGAGAAAAAAAGGGCAAAATAGCTAAGCTGTCCTTTTCCGTTCGAAGCTTGATCAGTAGATGGCGCTGTTTGACAGGTCTCTGTATGTATTGTACAGTTGGGCTAACTGACTGCTCTCCTCCAGCGAGAAAGTTTCCCCCTCGATAAAGAAGCAACTTCTTCAGACTTTCCACCCAAGAGCACCTGGAGCCATGTCACTCTCAATCCTTCAGTGACTCCAGCAGGGCAACACGCGCCGTATCCAAATGGAAATGTGGATGCAGAATTGTATGTAAAGGCTGACAGCTTTGGAAGGGTTTACCGGGCACACTTTTGCTTGAACTATAAACTATATATTTGGGAATTTCATACATGAGGGGAGGAAGGGGGAGATTCACACTAAATTTAACTACCGGTATCTAATTTAAACTCGAACATTTAGTTTAGAGATTGTGTAATATTGCTAAGCTAGCTATGTGTTTATTAGTTATTGGTTGTGAGCTGTGCATACAGTACAGTGTAGGTATGATAGAACGCTGTGCTATGTGCCAGGGGCTTTGACTGATGCTTTCTTGTAAAGAAGCTGGCACCTATAAGATCAACCAGCCACCCATCCATTGTTTTATTTACAACCTGGATAGCTTGAGGGATGAGCTCCTCTGAGCTTGTGTGTGTGTGTGTGTGTCTATACTTTCCAAATGATTGATACACATAGCAACTGATTCAAAGTCGTTGACACGGGCCTGTCCTGTTTGTAGATGTTACACCTCGCATCCGTTGCCTGGCAACAGCTCCCCATTGCGGTCTGTGGCGTGGAGACGTCAGGAAGTGATGCTTTGCTGCTGCTCTGTAAATCACACACACCTGCTAGGAGACTGAGCGTGGCAGTGATGTAACAATGTACAGTATTTGTGTGCATTAGAGTAGCGTTACAAGACACTTCATTAGGTACTCGGCACATTCTCATTTTATCTGTGTAAAAAAATGGTGCCTTTTCATAATGTTTTTCATTTGATAAGCATGGTATCATATTTTGGCATAAAAATGAGAATCCAGTACCTGACTGTATGACAATAGAAATGTCACGATAGTATTGAAAGAGTTTTAAAATTAAATAGATATTAAATTATTTTTCAATACAATGATTTTTAAAAACTGCAATATAATAACCTCATATTTTATGGAGTTCAAAATGTATTACATAGGTTTACAGTTTTTAATATAAATATCAAGAGTTTCATCCAGAATAATAAATTCTTTTTTTTTTTTAATACCGCCCTCGAGTAAGAAATACACACTCAAATATATCAGGATTTGAACATTACCAGCTTGTTGAAATGTGTTGATAAGTAAGTGGATAATCATATCAAAGCTAAAGTCCTTTTGGCTAGCATAGCACCTTAGCATAGCAATCATTAAAGGCTAACTCAAAATAATGTCCCTTCATAACTGTAAAGCCAACAGCATCCTGTCCTCCATATTTTGTTGTTAATTAGTTGTTCGTTAAGAACTTAATTCAACAATACTGTTGTTAAAGTATACTACAAAAGGATTCACTTGATATCAAGGACTGTTCAGCAAACATGAGTGAGAATGTTACAGAAAATGGTGTTATAATGATAAGCGCAATTTAATCAAGAATTGTCAAGTCTATACCAATGCGTTTAATATGACATCAATTTCTCTGTGATTAGCAGACGCCACCTCGCTCTCATAAAAATTCAATGTTTTAGGCGAAATCTTCCTCCAAAAGCCTCTCCGGGCTGGAGTCGGCGGTGTGGTTTTCGTCTCCTCAGCCCGCTCGATGCCATCTGTTGCTCATTTTTTCATTTGGTTCCCGTCTCACGTTGGCCCGGGCGAAGCCTCGCATGTTGTGAAGCTTTCGGCGTGCAATCATTTGTTCATTTGATTCCTTCCAAATGAGGGTTTTGTCACGAGAGCGACGTTGTGAAGCCAACGCATTTTAAATAAGACAAAGTCCTGGAGAAGTAAAATGAACAAAAGGCTAGCATAGTCTTAATAATCAACCCCTTGCTCATGTTGGTATAAGCTGATTCTGTGAAGAGTTGTCCAGTTTAATTGTAATTAGTACACAAGTATAAAACTATCCATAATGACTTTTAAATTGTTGTCACGAAAGACATTGAAGCTAAAGAAGTTAAGCTAATAAATGTTTGTGCTACAAGCTAGCATAAACATAACTTGTCTGACATCAGTCTTTTAATAAACTTTATAGAAGTGTATTCTTTGAATAAATGCACTAAAGTTTTACAAAAGAAACCCAACCCAACATGTTTCATTGTAATTAGTACACAAGTATTTGAAACTATCCATAACGACTTTCAAAGACATTAGGCTAAGTCACAAAGACATTGAAGCTAAAGAAGTCAAGCTAATAAATGTTTGTGCTACACGCTAACATAACTCGCCTGACATCAGTCTTCTAATAAACTTTATAGAAGCGTATTCTTTGAATAAATACATCAAAGCTCTACGATAGAAACACAACCCAACATGTTTAATCGTAATTAGTACGCAATTATGAAACTATCCATAATGACTACTAAATTGTTGTCATGAAGTCACAAAGACATTGAAGCAAAAAAAAAAAAAAAAAGTCAAGCTAATAAATGTTTGTGCTACACGGCAACATAACTTGCCCGGCATCAAGTCTTTTAATAAACTTTACAGAAGCATATTCTTTGAATAAATGCACTAAAGTTCTACAATAGAAACACAACCCGACTCGTCCAATTACATTTGATTCCTCAAATCCTGTTAATTAGTTTTCGGGCACTTCCCATAACAATAATCTTCGGAACAAATTCCTCCATCATCGTTCCAAGAAGCTTGTCTTAGCCCGCCATGATTTGAATAATTCAAGTAATAAAGTGTGTGAGTGAGCGTTTAGTAGTCTGCTGCAGTGTGGAGGTGATAGTTGGAGCTGCGGAGAGTCGAAAAGCTGCATGACTTGTATGGCCCAACTGGCCCCATCGTGGCGTTGTGGCACATTGCTTACTCCTGGCTAAGCTCATCGTTTATTGCCATGCATTAAGTGTAGTTGTGTTGTTGAAACTCCAAAAGTTGCCTTTGAAAACTGTAGCGCTGAGAAATCCTTTTCCAGGTTGACACAAACCAGCAAGACATGTTTTTTGTTGGACTATCCTCACAATCTACAGTTGTGGTTGAAAACTCCATCTTGATAATGATTTTTTTTTCAACTCTAGTAAATCAATCTTTGGTGCGCTAATTTAGCTCAACCAATCAGAGAGGAGTGCACAAGAGACTATTTAGCTCCACCAAACATTATTACAATATTTTTTGCTTTAGTTAGTTTAAAGTTAGTATTGTAAACATAATATTTTTGGAGGTTTGGTTTAATTAATAAAACTGTTTTCTGTTCTGTTCTATTTATTTTTTTGTTATTTTGCGTTAATTATAATGACCTAAATTATACAGATGCAGCTCAGTGCTGCCTGGCATGTTGTGGCACAACATGGTACTACAACAAAGGTGCAAAAGTTCTGAATTGAAAGTTTATTTCTTTATTTTTTTAAATATTATTTGTCTACTGTACAGAGCAAACTCCAATGAACTCGAACTGATGATTTAATGCCCTAAATTGATCCTGACCAGGTTGACCTGAAGTGTGCAAATTAATAAAGGCCGGCGGCCGACTCACTTTTCATCCTTCTCGTCTTGCGGTCGCTTGAATTCAACCTTTTGGATCTGATTTAATGCAGTCATCTGACTGTGATGTAAAGCAGGTTGACTTGTAATTATGCAGATTGCCCTCCATTACGCAGAAAGATGGTTTTAATGTCTTCGCCAGGCATAAAGTGTCATATGCATCACAGGCTCGGATGCATATTGTGCTTTACGGTGTCGTAAACGGCCGGTGGAAATATATGGAGGCGATTTTTTCTTCTTCACATAATTACATTTTATAGTTGGATTTTTACATGAATCCTGTGAAGGTTTAAGCCTCGGCGTGAATGTTTCACTTAAGATGAAGCATGCAGATATAAAACTCATAAGAGATCCTCTACTTGTAAGATTTCTTGAATGCATTAAGGTGTGACATTTTCACACCAACATCTGTAAGATGTACTGTAAAGTGGTGTCAAATCAGATTAAACCAGTAGGTGGGGAGTCAACAACAACAACAACAACAACAAAAAGCAAACTAATGCTAAAACTAAACTAAAATTAAGCATTTTGAACAAATTAAAATAGATGAAACCTAATAAACCCACTCTAAAAAATAATTAAAACTAGCTGCAATTAAATTGTAAAAATAAAATGAAAACTATAACGAAAAATCTCTTAAAACAATTATAAGCCTGTTAAGCACTAAGGCAGGGCACTTATGAGACACCGTAACATCGTCAAATTATTTAAAAGCTGTTATTACACATTGTTTCAATTAAGTTTGGAGGATAAAAAATAAAATTTGTTTTCTTAATGACAAGATTTAGCGTTCATTTTCCTTTTAAAGGTAAATTGTGTAAAAACTACCCATAACACAATTATTAAATCATCTTGCTCTATAGCTCCCCCTACAGTTAAGCCACGTTAATTCACCGTGTATCAGTAACAAAACATCATATTGAAACAATTGCCACTATTATCTATATTGCTCATTTGGGGTCACCATAGCAACATCAAAGACACTAATCTAGTTCTTTAATTTAAAAGACAAATTCTTACTTAAAGGTTTTTTGGAATTGACTTTTGAAGCTCAAAAGTCCAACATTGAAGTCATTGAAGTAGTTAATAAAGAAGCAAAAGCTGCTCAAACAGAATTGATCCAAATGCTAATAATGCTAATACATTTGTTGAGAGACAATGCTAACGCAATGCTAATGACAATGCAACAATACTAATTGAGCAAGAAAGTGGCTGCTTTCTGCTATTTAATTAAAGGGCAAAATGATGACACATTATAGCTTTAACGGAATTTTAAGAGAATTCCTTGCTCCTCCTAACCCACTCTCACGCACCATCTGGGCCAAAGAAGAGCCCAATTAAAATGTTGGCCATGCAGCAGGAGCCGTGCATTTTCAACCAGCAGCCCCTCGAGTTCTAAACGCGCTCTCTGGTGTCACATTGCACAAAACTGGCGAGTTCATTTTGCCGAAGTTGGCTCAAGTGCATTTAAAGGTCTGGATGCGGGCGGGTGGTCCTCACCCGTCTCCTTTTCCTTTCAGTCCCAAGTAGTGCTGGGGTTAGCCTCCATGCTGTGCGGTGCTCTACAATTTTGCGTTAGCATCGTCATGTTGTGCTCTGAAATTGACCACAACTCATCGAGGGTTATGCATTCATTTTTAAGTAGTCTATTAAAAAAAAAAAAAAAAAAAAATATATATATATATATATATATATATATATAAATAAAATAAAAATATAATAAAAAATTACAAATAAATAAATAAATATATTTTTTTTTAAATTAAAAATAATAATAATAAAAAATAACAAAATAACAAAAAGATAAAAAATAAAGTAAAACAAAAAAATACATAAAAAAACAAACAAAAAACAAACAAAACATTTTTTAATAATTGAAGCATTTTTATATAAATAGAAATACATTTTAAAATAACTTTCACATACTATAGTTTCAAACTAATTTTATATTAGCCTTTGAATCACAAAGAACACATAGAGAAGGACAGTCCGTCCACCAATAGCAAAATTCCATTATTGAAAAACATTGAAATGAATTGGGAAAGAAAAAGGTTAAAACTCCAAAACAAGCAAATAAAATATTTTAAAAAATGCATATATTTTTTTTTTTGGGGGGGGGGGGGCGTTTTTTTTTTTTTTTTTTACTGTAAAGAAGCAAATTAAGGTTTCCCCCCCTCAACAAAATATTTCACTGTGGTTTAGAAGACAAATTCCTAAACCCGCAATGAGTAAAATTTGGTTCATCAGCGACTTTCAAAAAGTTTCCACTATTGTAAAACTTTGTAATTACAAAAGTTTCAAAGAATGAGACGAGCGATAACAGCTAATCTAATGGGAGAGACTAGCCCTACGAGTGTTTTTTTTTTTTTAACGCTGGCGTTGGTTGTGCAGCTGCAAATGTTTCATTAACCCAGGTGCCATTCATTAACATTCCATTATTCATCTGCTTTGCACTAGCCACATTTCCTCCATGACGACAATTACACGGCCAGCACGGCTACATTAATTACTTCTTTATTTGTTACTAATTGGGAGGGCTATATTTAGGCGCAATAGACATTTCATTACGGCATTTACCGCATTCACTATATTGAAGTCAAATGAGGTGCATAAAAGTGCATACAAAGATGGTGAAGTGATTTTGTTTATTTATTTTTGATTTCAATGATGTGTAAATGAGTGGCCCTGTTTGCATTTGATTCTCCTCCATGTGGTCAAAGTTGTATTTTATAATCTCTACCAATTTCTTAACAAGGTGCTAATTAATGCGGAGTGATTTGAAATGTTTTAATGTGATTTAAGCATATGGGAAGGGTCAACTTTTTTTGTTATATGTGGATGGTCTCTCTATACTGTTCGCTCTGGAATGTATCCCCTCCCCCCACCCCAATTTTATAATAATATTTTTTTTAATTATTCATTTTTAATAATGTTTTTTTTTTTTTTTAAGAAAAGATTATTAAAAATTAGGGGCTTTAACATTTTTAATTGAAAAAAATTGCATGGCTTCACTAGTTAACTCACGATTAATTACAAATTTTAATACAAAAAAAAATTCTAGGTTTTCATACTCTTGTTAACAAAAGTGGGGAAAAAATGTTAAACTAATAGAAATAGTTCAAATTAATTTTTGACGGCTATAGCCATCAATGGCAGTGAATGAGTTAATTGCATGACTTTACTAGTTAACTCACGATTAATCACAAATTTTATATCTGCTCTAAATGAACAATAAAAAAAATCTAGGTTTTCATACTCTTGTTAATAAAAGTAGAAAAAAAAAAGTTAAACTAATAGAAATAGTTAAAATGATTTTTGGACGTTTATAACCGTCAATGGCAGTGAATGAGTTAACAATAAAAGAACGTTAACATTGTCTAACATTATGATCCTTTATGTCACAAAACGGGCTTGTTTCAAAGTAGCTTTGACATCACTTCAAAAGAGATGACGTCACTTTTCAGTATACAAGGAAGGCTGACGGATCGGATCATCGTGAGAGTCCGTTGTCACTGGACAGCGTTGACGTTTCCGGACATTCAACGACCCGTGCTAACGTTCTGCGCTCAGATGGTGCAAAGCAAAGCGTTCGGTAGCATCTTCTCATCTGCGACGCGCACCTCTGAACTCCCATCGCCGCCCGTCCCGCCAACGTGGGCCGCCGCTAGATAAATATTAGCTTCCCTGGCACGGCGGCCCGCAGGCCCGCTTGATGAAAGCCATTCGTCACTACGGCCGGATGACCCGTCTGCTCGGACCAGCGCGGACCGAGCAGTCGGGCGTGAAGGGGATGTCTCGGCGCGGCCAGCAAATCATGATTTAATGCCTTTAATTTACACTGTCTGCGGGCCTTATCAAAAGGTTAGCTCGGGCAGCAGCAGCAAGAGCGGCGGCGGCGGCGGCGGCGGCGGCGGCGGCGATGGCTTAACTTGGCTATGAATTTTGGGAGCGCTTTGGAAACGACAAGCGGCTTTAATCGCTGATATAAGTTTCTGGTTATTGCTTAGTGTTGCTTTTTTTAAAGTGGACTCCTTTGACATAACGTCCTGAGGGGAAAAGGTGGAATGTTAAGTGGTGTTAGGTGAGGAATGAGGCCCGAAATCATGATACGAACGTCCACATGAGAGGTGAAATCAATTGTGGCTTTTCGGTTTGTACACGTAAAGGTTTGTGGGTTAATAGTTGGGGTCCAAATCTTCTAATGTCTCACAACTTGAAGATTCCGATTTTTGGGTGTGTGATTCGATTCAGAATCGATTTTTTTATTTTATTCTTTTTTTTTTTTTTTAACCGAGAGAGCTCAGTATTGTTTATTTGGTAATTTTACCGATTTGACACGTCATCATCATTGCTCTCGATTTTGGGGCATTTAAAATCGATTCTGAATTGTACTGAATGAGAATCGGGATTCTTATGAGAATTTATTTTTTGGCACACCCCTAGTGAACTCATTCACTGCCATTGACGGCTAAAGACGTCAAGAGTATAAAAACCTAGAAAAAAATGTTTTTTATTGTACATTTGGAACAGATATAAAATGTGGGATTAATCGTGAGTTGACTAGTGAAGTCATGGGATTAATTATGAAAAATTCCTAATTTTTCATAATCTTTTTTTTTTTAGTTAAAAAAGTAATTTTAATTTGTTAATTTTTAAGATATTTTTTTTAAAAGAAAATATTATTAAAAATTAGGGGTGTCAGGCGATTAAATTTTTTAAGCATAATTTAATAGCATGACTTCACTAGTTAACTCACGATTAATCACAAATTTTATATCTGTTGTAAATGTACAATAATAAAATTATTTCTAGGTTTTCATACTCTTCTTAACAAAAGTGGGAAAATTTTAAACTAATAGAAATAGTTCAAATGAATTTATAGCCGTCAATGGCAATGAATGAGTTAATACATATGAAATGTACATCTTCATTAAAACACTAAACTAAAGCGCCATGAAGCTCCAGGGCTGAAAATGAGACCAGTGGCTCGGTGTAAACGGGACGAACTTGTCGGCTCAAGCATATAAACAAGGTTATCCCGAATGTTGAGTTGGAATCAATTTCATACAATTGAAATAGGAGAAAATAAAAAAATAATTAAAGTGAAACAAACCCATCAAAGTCGCACTTTCCCGAGCTTATCAAATGAACATCGCCAAGCATTGCCTCTGTGCCGCCAGTTTTTCTTCCATTTTTTTGGATAGCCAAAGTTAAATTCCATTCTTTTATTGGAGAGCAAAACAGCATTGAATCATCTGCCGAGCACCGTTTTAGAAATCTGGTAAATTTGCGCCTCTACCCAACAACACTTTCCACAAATCATTCATGGTGCCAAACCCGGCTCCAGAATTTCCATTCAGCCAGCCAGGAAAGTTTGAACCATACCGAACCATCGACACAGACGGAATGAAACCAGGCCAAAATGGACTTTCATTATGTTCTGGATATTTAGCTGCAGTTACAAGATCACATCTGCATGCTGAATCTTCACTAACGGGCCTTTTTTTGTTTAGCTTAGCATAAAGTAGCACACGATCTGCAATGCGAGCACCTTTGCAAAGCTGCACGCCAGCTTCGCCAGCTTGCTATTTGTTGTTGTTGATTTGAGGAATCGAGAGTGTAAATACAGCAAGTTGCAGCTCCTGGACTTTCTGCCGGTTGCCAGGAAACCTCGCAAATCAATACGACTCCGGGGGGGGGGACGCGACTTCTACACGTTTTTCCTTCAAGATTGCTTATATGAGACGGTGCAGTAGATTTCATGTCAGAGCAATTGGATATTGTTTAGAATGTCTTTAAGCCAAGAAATAATTAGTTATGTTGTAGGGGGTTCAAAGTGTGTGTGGTTATTTTTAAAATTGTATATTTAGAATTGACGATGATTGGTCGGTAGCCGGCGGAGGGCGTCCTGCTGCATCTCGCTGAAAGTCATCCAGCTTGATCCTAAAATGGATGAAGCGGTATAGAAAAGGGATGGCTATGCGTTATTTTATAGTCATACTTTAATATTGTTTTTAACTCATTCACTGCCATTGACGGCTATAGACGTCAAAAATGTTTTCCCACTTTTGTTAACGAGAGTATGAAAACCTAGAACAAAAAATATTGTACATTTAGAATAGATATAAAATGTGTGATTAATCGTGAGTTAACTATTGAAGTCATGTGATTAATTACAATAAAAAATTTGAATCGCCTGACGCCGCTAACTTTTAATAATCTTTTATTTAAAACCCGTGGGCAGTATTTTATTTTGAAAGGGCTTGGTCAGAACCAACAAAAAGCCAAAAAATGGTCACAATAACGCCTAGGGGTAAAAAAAAAAAAAAGACGATTAAAAAAATGTCTAGGTTTTCATACTCTTGCTAACAAAAGTGGAAAAAAATGTTAAACTAATAGAAATAGTTCAAATAATTTTTTGACGTTTATAGGCGTCAATGGCAGTGAATGAGTTAATTTTTTTTTCTCATTTTCCTTTGTACATAAATATTTATGTTTACAATATTATTTCCCCCCCAGTAATTATTCTTTCAGTAATTACAGATTTTTCTGCAATTTTTTATTACTATTTTTATTTTTTTAGCAAATTCACCTTTGGCTAAAGGTTTTATGAATTAAAACCACTCACATAGTTGCATTAGAACAAATTAAATATTATTTTTGTGTTTATGTAATTTAAAAACACACAACTGTATTGCAGAAATATACTGTAAATTTTATTTTTTAAATGTTTTTTTTTTTTTAATAGCACAACAACAAACTCATTTTAAATCTATTTACCATATTTATCTAGAACACCAAAATATATTCACATCTTACATTGAAATATTTTCTCAACTAAAAATTGGCATTTATTGTTTAGCTGCATTTGATGTGTTTTTATTATTGAAACAACCTTTCGTAGTGTCTCTATCTCACTAATATTGCTTTACTCTTTTTTCTGCTACAATGGCCATATTGTGCCATTTGCTTGCCGGTGGTATATATTTTTTTTAAACCTTATTTTTCATCTCTACCGCCACGACGTGCCGCCGGCATCCAAACGCAAAGATAACGAGTAGCGTAAGAAAAAGTAGTTTTGCAAGAGCATCTTCCGCCTCCTCCAGCCTTGTGAGTTACATCACAACGGGTGTAAAGGGGGCGGAGACGCGGACGGCCATCGATCCAAACAGAAGGTGCTGTCTGGCACTCCGGGCCATTCACACGCGCACATGCGCACACTTACGCGCACACACTGCTGGCGTTCCGTGCGCACATCCATCCACAACTTTGCCAGTTTGTAATTTATTTGAATGTGACCATGTTGTTTTTGAGCAGAAAACAAAAAGCACGAAAAAGAAGAGATAGTCAACCTTAAACATTTCTTGACAATAATATGTTAGACGTGACCCCATTAGTCCAAACATGACATTCTAATTAATATTACATTTGTGGAATATGAGTTAGGCAGCAAAATCCAGCCGTTTTTATTCATCTCAGGGGGGCGGCCATTTTGCCACTTGCTGTCGACTGAAGATGACATCACAGTTGCTCAGGGCTCGGGCAACGACCAATCACAGCTCACCTGTATTCTGAAGCTGCGCTGTGATTGGTTGTTACCGGAGACCTGCGCAACTGTGATGTCATTTTCACTCGACAGCAAGTGGCAAAATGGCCGCCTTCATATTGACGATATCATTTAGCTGCTTAACTCATATTCCACTAATGTAATATTAAGCAGAATAGCGTATTTAGTAGGGGTGGGAATCTTTGAATGTCTCACGATTCGATTTGATTCCGATTTTTGGGTGTGTGATTCGATTCAGAATCGATTTTCGCTTAAGAATGATTTTTGATTCAAAATGATTTGATTGACACTGATTTTTGCTTCAATTTATAGATGTTCAAGGAATTGTAATGATCTACTCCAGTCTGATTCGCTAATGCTAATTAGCGCGCTACTCGCGGCACTTTTATCACTCAAAAGAACGGCTCCACGCTGCAAAAAAACAACTTTTATTGGAATAACTTGATCGTGACTTTTTCCTTCTACTCTCTAATGTGGCTACAACTTAACAGTGTATCAGACCGCGTGGAACCACACTGCCCCTCAGTGGCCAAACCGGGTACAACATGAACAGCGCTCCCAATAAAGGCACACACAAACAAAGGGAAGAGAGTATAAAATAATTCAAATAAAATCGATTATGGGGACATTTAAAATCGATTCTGAATCGTACTAAATGAGAATCGCGATTCTTATGAGAATCGATTTTTTGGCACACCCCTAGTATTTAGACTAATGGGGCCACATAAGATTTTTTGGGAAGGGGTGTTGACTTCCCCTTTAAGTAACATTAAACTTAAGTAATCGTTTAGAAAATCGTCCAGGCCGCTAAATCCCTAATTGTTGTTAGGTATGACAAGCATTTAAGTTGCCCATTCCTGCGTTAGGAGCAACATTGAGGACATATTCTCTTGGTTACCGTCGTATAATATTAGAAGATGACAGGCAGCTAAAAAAGTCCCTATTTTCAGTCCCGTCTGACATTCGGCCCATCTTCCTCCTCTCCTCTCACCATTCCGACAAAAACAACTCCCCAAAGTGTTCCCGACCTGCTAAAAGTTTTCTTTAACCCTTCGCCATTGGTGTAAAAAAAAAAAAAAAAAAAAAAAAAGCAAGGCGGCAACGGCGAAGAAAATGGTCATCAAAGCCAGACAAATTGACACCTTTTTGCCGAAGCGTCGCGAGTCCTCGCAATTTCGCACACTTTTCCCTCGGCGGCGACGCCAGGAAGGCGGCCAAAACTCGGCGCTTTCCAGATGGACACTCGGCATCTGAATAATGAGTCACTAAGAGATAAAAAAAATAAAAAATAAAAAACTTGCATGGGAATGTCTGCCCGCCGTTTGCAAAGCGAGCAATTTTCCCTCTCACCTGCGCTTACGTTTCACTGACGATTTCTGTTTTCGCTAGTAGCTAAAACGCTGATTTGACATTTTTAACACACACGCACGCACGCACACACACACACAATATTGGGGTGTCAGGCGATTTTTAATTGTAATTGCATGACCGCAAATTTTACATCTGTTCTAAATGTACAATGTAATTTTTCTTCTTCTAAGTGTCATACTCTTGCTAGCATAACAGTGGGAAAAATGTTAAACTAATAGAAATATGGTCATGATACACTAATTTCATAATAATTCATAAAATTTAGTTAAAATTAAAAAGGTACTGTACTAAAAAAAAGTGTAATATTGATTTGTGTTTAGGTCGTTTTTCTGCCACTAGATGGCATAATTGCATTTGTAAGATGTTGGTGACAGCCCAGTGCATTTTTCTTTTCATTTTAAGAGCTGTCTAATCTTTAACATGAAGTAATTTGTAAAATTCTGCACATTTTTAAAATTCTAAAATACAACTTGACCCCAGTTTCCGCAAATATATGCATTATTAATTTTTTTACTGCTAAATTTTGATGTGAAGGTGTGTGTCGCGTTGTAACTGGAATTCCCCCAGTACAGGGGGCGGTCATTAACTCGTTCACTGCCATTGGCGGCAATAGACGTCAAAAATTCATTTGAACTATTTCTATTAGTTTAACTAAGTCATGTGATTAATTACAATAAAAAAATGTAATTGCCTGACGCGATTTAAAGATGATTAAAAATTCGGGGCGTCAGGCGAAAAAATTGTAATCGTAATTAATCGCATGACTTTACTAGTTAACTCACAATTAATCACTGTTCTAAATGTACAATAAAAAATATAGGTTTTCATACTCTTGTTAACAAAAGTAGAAACATTTTTTAACTAATAGAAATAGTTCAAAAAATTCTTGACGTCTATAGAAAAAATAAATATAAAAAATTATTGTATTTTTTTTTTTAAAGAAAAGATTATAAAAAATTAGGGGCGTCAGGCAATTACAATTTTTATCGTAATTAATCGCATGACTTCACTAGTTAACTCACGATTAATCAGAAATGTTATATCTGTTCTAATACAATAAACAAAATCTAGGTTTTCATACTCTTGTTAACAAAAGTAGGAAAAAATGTTCAACCAATAAAAATAGTTCAAATGAATTTTTGACGTCTATAGCCGTCAATGGCAGTGAACGAGTTAATCAGGATGAATCACACATTTTCTTCCAAGCCACACCAAAGTTTTGTGGAGAGACATTGATGCATGTGTCCCGCCCGCTTTCCTTCTCAACTCTCCACATTTGGTCTCACCCAATGTGATTATAGAAAGAAAAAAAACGAAGGCTGGAATTGATCTCTCCCACAAGCTTGTTTGCAACGCTGCGCACACACGACACACACAAGACGAGTCGCGGCGTCCTCCTCAAACAGGAAGTGCGCGCCACAACACGACAGCACTGGCGGGCCGCTCGGGCTGGCCTAGATTCTCTGAAATCCGCTGTGGAAGTGCTCTCGTCCTCAGCTGCCATCGCTCGCTCGCTCGGCCATCTGGCTGCGGCGCGCAGCAAATCCCAATCTGCGTTAATTTGACTGATACGGGGGCCATTGTTTGTTTTAGACGGATTAATAAATGCTCTTGTGGCTAAGTCGGCGGGTTTAAAGTTTGAAAGTTTTTGTGGTGTGTGTGTGTCGCAGCTTGCCAGGTGCGCTGCGGGTCACTGCTGAAAATTAGATGCGTCTAAGCCGGCGAAATAAAGCTTTTATGTAACAGCGAGACAATGAGACTTTGCCTTTCAGGGCATTTGTACATCCACTAAGCATGGAACTCCTTCAAAACAAGATATATGGCAACGAAAAAAAAAGATCCAGGACTCTTTCTGGTAAGAAATTGCATAGAGGAAACACATGGAATGCAGTGTACAAGGTCTTGTAAACGATGAATCCACTTTTTTTTTTCTAGAGCTCAGTATTGTTCATTCGATTTGACATCATCATTGCTCTCCTTTTTTTAAAAAAACAAATAAATTAAAAAAATTTAATAAATGTTTTTTTTAATTTATTTTTTAAATATATATACATATATATATACATATACACACATATATATATATATATTTTTTTTTTTGTATGTGTATGTGTGTGCGTGTGTGCGTGCATGCGTGCGAGTGTGTGTGTTTTCATCAGTTCACCTAAAGCCCATTAAAAAAAATCCCATACTAATAATATAATATAATAATAAATTGCCAAATGCAGAAACATCAATGTAAGTGTACTTTTTTTTCTTATGTTGGACTTTTATCCCAATACCAACATACTTGACGATGAAAGATAGAAAAGATGGTTTAGTATACAACCCACTAAGTCCTTTTTTTTTCGTGATCACTTGTTACTAAGCGGAATTTATCAGGCACAATTATTGTAGCCACCCAATTATTAGTCCCCAAATAGTAGAATGAAGCTATCAGTCTAATTTTTCTTACAATCACTCTAAAACCTCTCCAATCCATGAAATTCCTGTTTTTAAAACACAGCCTGATTAAAGTTCAGTTTTTTTAATACAACAATTTTTTTCTTCTCAATATCCATTCATCCATTTTACGTTATCAATCTGCTTAATGACAACAAAGTCTACCCGATAAAATATACAACTTCATGAGTAAGTTAACATTTATGCTAGCTAGCTAGCTAGCTAGTAGATGCAGCAATGTCGATTTTTTATTTTTTTTGGTCATTTGTTGCCAGGTAGAATTGATAGGGCACAATTGCAACTGCCCCAAAGTTAATTTAGTCCTGTCAACAAACACTAATAAGACAGTTCAACTTAACATTTAATTTACTAGACATGTTTATCATGAGTAGACCAAGAAATAAGTCTCAAGAATCCAAGCCCAGAAACAAACAGGAAGTCGGCCATTTTGGTTCCAGATTATTAAAAATTAGGGGCAAGAGGCAATTAAATGTTTTTAATTGTAATTAATCACATGACTTTACTAGTTAACTCACGATTAATCACAAATTCTATATGTTTTAAATGTACAACAATTTTTTTTTAAGGTTTTCATATTCTTGTTAACAAAAGTGGGGGAAAAAATTTAAACTAAAAGAAATTGTTCAAATGAATTTTTGACGTTTATAGCCGTCAATGGCAGTGAATGAATAAAAAAATAAAAATAAAATAAAATATTATTAAAAATTCGGGGCGTCAGGCGATATAAAGTGTTTTTTTTAATCGTAATTAATCGCATGGCTTCACCAGTTAACTCGTGATTAATCACACATTTTATGTACAAAACTAAATGTACAATTAAAAAAAATCTAAATTTTTAACAAAAGTGGAAAAAAAAAGTTTAACTAATAGAAATAGTTCAAATTAATTTTTGACGTTTATAGCCGTCAATGGCAGTGAATGAATAAAAAAAATAAAAATAAAATATTATTAAAAATTTGGGGCGTCAGGCGATATAAATTTTTTTTTTTAATCGTAATTAATCGCATGACCACCAGTTAACTCGTGATTAATCACACATTTTATGTACAAAACTAAATGTACAATTAAAAAAAATCTAAATTTTCAACAAAAGTGGAAAAAAAATGTTTAACTAATAGAAATAGTTCAAATGAATTTTTGACGTTTATAGCCGTCAATAGCAGTGAATGAGTTAAACCCAACACTCTAATAAGATGATCAGATCGTGATCAAACATCTTGTGAGCGGAAAGTCCAAATTCTGTCTTGACTTTAGTGAACTACATCTTTATTTCTTTGTCTCTTTATAATATACATGCTGCCTCTCTCACACACACACACACACATACACATGCGCACACACACACACACACACACACACACTGACACATGGTGTGTTATGCAATGGGTGATGCCTAATTACCACTGACATCGCGGAGCCTGTTCACTTGCGAAAATTAATCATGACACAGGCGTCACATTTCACTTTTTCCCCCTGGGTGTGCAGCAGCCGACCAAAATGCACAAAAATACCAATTTGTCAAATTATTATCCGACACAAGGTGGCGCACACAAGAAAGGCGGGAAAAAAAATGTTGCTTGATAATTAGCAGGACGTTGTTTGTTATCCGTTTGGACTCCGGGGAGCCGGATGGGAAATAATGAACTATTTCATGCGTAACGTGGCTTTAGAAAGCGTCTTGTGGGCCTTTCGGTCTATTTATACCGTCGACGCTGTACTGGAAAGCGACGGCGGTCCACCCAAGCTGCACGACTCAACGTTAGTTCACGATTACCAATGGATGAGGTGAGACCGCCACGAGAGTGTAGCCAAGTGTGGCATAATTAATGTGACAAATGTAACTTGGCCAGGAAAGATGACTGCAGTCAAATTGCGGACCATATTGCCTTTTTTTTTGAGGGGTTTAACCACGCGCGCGCACGCACACACATTTTCCCCATCTAATCCAAAGTGTTGCCCTGAGAGTGCCCCCCATGTACGAGTTTTTCAAGCTATGAGTGGCAATAAACTCAATTCAGCTCGCTTTGCAATAAGCAGCAGTTGGGCAAAAAAAAAAAAAAAAAAAGGCTTCCAGCTGTTTAATGATTTATTATATTTTTGTAATCATTCAATTTATTAATTAATAATTAAAATATTTTAGTTTTTTTTTTAACTCATTTACTCGCAGCCATTTTCACCGAAGCAACCCCCTTTGCTCCCGGCTGTTTTACTGGATTGTGACAGATTTTTCATGGCCCACAGAATATCGTGTTCTATTGCTATAAAAACTAGGATCCTATCAAAAGAAAGATTAGAGTATCTTTTTTCATCAGGGGAAAAAAAATATATTCTATTTGTTTCCGTTTTGCAGCAATTAGCATTAGAATGTAGCTAAGTTTCATCATTAGTCACAAATCTGTTTACAGCTGTGGGTAAATGAGCTTTGTTGCAACATGGCCCTGGTTGATCTCCTTTGCTCTGCTGCCACCTGCTGGCCGTTTTTTTGTAATAACTACCATTGCTTTAAGGGACCTCTTCAGGTCAGAGGCTGCGTCAAAGAATTCTGTATGCTCTAGCATAAAAAAAAAAAAAACATTACATTTTTTTTAAACATAAAAAAAAACATTTAAAAAAAAACAACAAAAAAACATTTTAAAAAAAACAACAAAAAAACAAAACAAAAAAAACTTTGGGAGCATGGCCATATTTAAAATAGAACGTATTTAAACGTTTTTGGGAGAAAATGAGTTTAATATAGTTCTGCAGTCCAGTACAGTATACTTAGCGTACTGAACTTAGCGGACTCCTCCTCACCTAATCGCTACCCAATTAGAACCTTGTATCGACCTGCTAGACACAATCATTTGTGAAAGTTGGGAGATTTTTATCATTGTGTGTAGGCTGAGCTGCTACGCCAAGAAATAGAAATTGCCCCCAGATTGTTAAAAAAATAAATAAATAAATATTTTTGGAAAATTGATTGGCTCTACCAGTTAGCATCCGTGAGTTTACCTAACAGGAAACTGGAGTGTGTTAATGATGTCAGGAATTAACATGGCATGTTTGGCAGCATGTTCCATTTAGGCATCTAAGACACCATGTTTACAAGCAGGAATATCAATTTTTAATCGACTTGACACAGTTATGTCGAAGGTATTATTTAATGATAATTCCCCGCATGTTAATGGCCTGTTCCGGAGTCTGGCAGCAACCTATAAAGCGCGCGTTCCCACTGAATATGCATGTATGGCTCCGGCGGGGTAAACATGTTATTCCATTAAGCAGCCCGTAGCCCGTGTGGCGGGTGCGTGTCCAAACCCCAGGTGGCGCGCACAATAGTACGGCTGAGGCGAACCCATGCATTTTATTGAGCATTTAAGATCGGCCGTGACATCCTCGTAGTGGAGCAACTTAAGGTGACTGGAATCTGTGTCAACGCGCAATTTTTCACTAGTTGCTTGATATTTGTTTACATCTGTTTACGGCACGTTGTCACGGTTAAAGATGAGTAAAAAAAAAATGGTGTTGGATTGGATTTAGGAACAGCATTTGTGTTAAAAAAAAATAAAAATAAAATTTGTGGCAAAATGGCCGCCCCCTGAGATGGATAAAAATGGCTGGATTTTGCTTCATAACTCGTATTCCACAAATGTAATATTAATCAGAATGTCATGTTTAGACTAGTGAGGTCACATATAACATATTATTGTCAAGAAATGTTTAAGGTTGACGTCCCCTTTAACTCATTCACTGCCATTGACGGCTATAGACGTCAAAAATTCATTTGAACTATTTGTATTGGTTTAACATTTTTTCCCCACTTTTGTTAACAAGAGTATGAAAACCTAGAAAAAAATAAAATAATAATAATAATAAAAAAAAATCTAGGTTTTCATACTCTTGTTAACAAAAGTGGAAAATATGTTAAACTAACAGAAATAGTTCAAATGAATTTTTGACGCCTACAGCCGTCAATGGCAGTGAATGACTTAAAAAAAACAAAAAAACTTTTTGGGTTATTTATTTAACCCAGAAAGTTCAACCAAAATGAATAACGCACAAAACAACCCACTTTTTTTTTTTTTTTACACAAATTTGTTTAGAGTGAATCATGTTTTTGTTTAGTTTTTTTTTTTTTTTAAATTGGGCTTTGGGGAACCAATGACTGTGCTACATGAATTCTAGCTAGCAACAAGTGGTTGGGCAAACTGATATTTCAGCTATGACTTTTTGTTGTTGTAAATCATATTCCATTAAATTTACTTCAACTTCAATACATAATAAAATTGTCCAAAATGACCAGCTTCATCTTCGCTTCCCACCCAAATTCAATCTTAGACCCAATCTGCTGGATCAAACAATGAACCCAACCTTGGGTAAAATAAATAACCCAATCTGCTCAAAATGCAAAGCTACCCTTTGAGTGGGTTTGGAAAACTACCCGGCATTTTTTAGTGTGTCACTGTAAAAACAGTTGGGCCATAAATAGCCTAAATTGGGTCAAAAAGCGACCAACCTAACTTGTTGGGTTATTTATTTAACCCCAAAAATGGGGTCAAATAAATAATCCACAAAATTTGTGGGTTATTCATTTCAGCCGATTTCTGTGTGTTGGGGTTTAAATGAATACAATAACCCAAAAAGGTAGTTTGGTCCCATTTTGACCCAATTTGGGTTATTTTATACCCCGATTTGGGTTATTATAAACCCTATAGCTCTGCCAAAGTCAGCTGGACCCGTCTCCAGCTCACGATAAAAAGGATTGATGGACTTCTGACGGATGATTATGCTAATGAATTAGCAACGCTGTTCCATTTAGTGCAACTGTACTTTAATATACGTTCCAAATTGGCCACTCTGCTCTTCAGTCCTCGTGACATTGCAAATTCATGACTGCCTCCTGCAGACATGCACTGAGAAGTCTGCGAGGGAGGGGGGCGGGGCTTCGTCTGAGAGTTAGCATGCTCCAGTTCACCTGTGTCCCTCCGGTGAGGCCCCGCAGCAGCTGAGTTCACCGACAAAAAAAGTGTCTGTCCATCAGTGGGATCGCTCATTATGATAGAAACATCGTTATTATTTTTTTTATTGTGTTTTCTTTGGCTTATGGACTTTGGCGCCCTATCGCCGATGAGCGGGAGCGCGCGGTTGGGGGGCGCAGGGGTGCGAGTGTTGGACTGCGGACACCGGAAACGGCGCTGATGTGTAAAACCCGGAAGTCCGTGGCGTTGTTATTTTAAATATGATATCGCCGATGGGCAATGACAAAGAGAAAAACTGCGATTACAACTGTAGGAATGGAATTTGGCGGTTGATGCTTCGCAGTCCGTCCGGGCTGCTCAGTACAAAAATGTAAACAATAAGATCATTTGCATGTCATCAAAAGATGTCATTTATCGTCGTCAAGGTTTTGAAATGAATGTGGATATCGCGGCACTTTTCTCTAAATGAAGTTCGTCTTGGTGGTGAGTAGTGACAAAATTGACCATTGTCTGTTTCTATGTTTTTTTGGACATCCTACTCTATCTATCCATCTCTTTATCTTTTTGTCCATCTGGCTCTCTGTCTGCCCTATCTACCGGTCTGTCTGTCTGTCTGTCCATCAATTGCAAATACTGTACATTGCCTTGCATTGTATGACAGGGCCTATATACACATACATATGCCTGACTTTTATCATGATCAAATATTATGCCTTATATTTCTGAGTCTGGGTTATGGTGGAGGACTCATCATCAGTCCTAATTAGGGTTGCAAGTGATTGGAAAAAGCTTGCAATAGTGCGCCACCTGGTGGAGGCTCGTGTTGCAGGTGACGCCGAAGGAGTTTCCATATCCAGAAGGGCAAGGTCACGTGACGCACTCGAGACGAGCCGAAATAAAGCCAAAGTGACTTTAACGCCGATGATGGCCTCAATTCTGCCTGGCGCTCGCACACAAACGCAAACGCAGACGCGCGCGCGCGCACACACGCACGCACGCACGCGCTCGTCTGATTTTTTTTTCCCTTTCAATATTGGAGAGAGGGACACCATGTAAGACGAGCGCCTCCTCCCCTCGCCCTCCCCCCTCCACACACACACACTCCGTTCTCACTCCCTCCCTCCCCGTCGCCCTTCCACTCCCTCCCTCCCTCCCTCCCTCCTCTCTCGCTCTCTCTCTCTCGCCCACCCCGCACCTCTCTTCTTCTTTCACTTCCACTCGAGCGAGCGAGCGAGCAAAGCAGTACGCCGAGCGCTACACCGTCCGACCCCGCTCGCGCTTTGCTGCAAAGCCCGCTGAGGATTTATCATTATTATTATTATTATTAGAGAGGCGCAACTGGCGCAACTATGCACCACGCTCTCTTTCGCGACTCCAATTTATGAAGATTATCACTATTTTTTTTCTTTCTATTTGCTTTTCTTCGGGCTCCTCTGGATGCAAACACCTGACAACCACCCACCGAATGTCGTCTTTAAGGTAAGAAAAACAGACAAAAAAATTTTTTTTTTAGGCTTCTTGCATGCGAAGAGCCGCATTAAAAGTGTTTAATAACTTTTTTTTGTTACTGACGTTACTTGCCCATTTTGTTTGAAACAAACGAAACCTCCACGGGTTTTCTGCAAGTAGAATGTTTTTATTTTATTTTAATGAACGAGTTTGCACCTGTTTGGCAGCTCGAATGATTCCTTTCATAATGACAAAAAAAGATGTAAAAAAAAATGGCATTTATGCAAAAAGCACGCAGTTCGTGGCGTAGTTATTTTGAAATGGTTTTAAAAGGGGGTGTGTGCTCGTCATGCACGTGCCGCGACGGCCTAAACCACCTCTCAAACAATATAAAATCACACTTTTAATAGTTGTTCTAAGCTGTTTTCACATGTAAACCGTGTTTATGTCGTGTTTTCCGAACCAAAACAACGCGTTCCAACTTTGTGTCGCAGCAGTGTTGTGGCCGCCGAGCGAGACTCGCAACTTTTTGATTGACAGGCGCCTGAGCCAATCGGCGCTTGACCTCTGGGTGCGCTCGTCCAATAAGCGCGAGGCATTTAAGGTAGCCCGGGAGACGTCACGTCGGTTTGTTAACTCTTTCGAGGTACCTACCACCTGTCAAGATGTTTATTATCCTGGAAAATGAAAAAACAAAACAAAACAATTATTTGTATTCACCTGCATAAATAAATAAATAATAAAGTAGGAGCTCCACTCTAGGCATGACAGTTTGATTACTGATTCATTGATTGCGCTTTGGAATTGAACAAACCGGTATTGAATTTATGGAGTAAGCAGTACTGGTCTGTGACCCCTAGAGGCGCTGGTGGTCACATCTCAACAAGCTAGAAGAAGTGCAACGTCTTTCATTCTCTGACAACATAAATACAATAAGGTGATCAAATGTATAATCATCTAATAACATTTAAACTTTTTTTCTTGTAATATTACAGGATCATTACCATAATATTGCAACTTCCGTCACATAAAATTACTTTTTTCATGTTGAAACGTTGCCTGGCTTTTTTTACTCATTCATCGTCAAGCATTTCCCTCATAATAAGACTAGTCTCATAATCTGACAACTTTATTCTCGCAATATTTCATCTTTACTCTCATCTCAAAAGGTACATTTATGAAAATATGACTTTATTCTCGCAATAAATGTCTAGTAACATAACTTCATATTTTGATTTCATTCAGTAAAATTACGACTTTATGACTGTCTCGTAAAAATTTATCTCTGAACATTTCGTTCTAAAATCTTGCCTTTATTCACACACACACACACACACACGCACACGCACTCGCACACGCACACAAAACAATTAAAAACGTTGTTTTCTAAATGTATTCTCATTCTTAAAAAATGTCACAACTTTAACCATGTAAAATTACTGATGTTGATGAAAAATGATGTCTTTATTTTTGTAAAATGACACTTGGAAGTTGCAAGGCACAAAATGTCCAGCTACTGGCTGGCATTCCATTGGACAGCACGGTCGACAATTTTAATAGAATTTCTTGCTAAAATCTTTATACCAAAACCTCATGGTTGGAACCGGTGTAACTTTTTTCTTGCCCTCTTTTTTTTTTTTTTTTTTTTGCAAGGTGACTCCATGAGCCAGCAATGGAGACCAAAAGATACCAAAGTCTCTTTGAGGGGAGCGATGCCGAGAACCGGTGGTCTCAGATCCCCGGCACCATGGAGCTCTGCTGCACCGCTGACGAGCCCAGCCTGAGCGCCGCCGATGTCCTGATCGACATCGGCAACGTCGCCGACCCCAAAGAGGGCGGCGGCAAGACGCCGGACCAGCCGCTGCTTCGTCCCGGACCGACCCAGAACTTCGGCCTGACGCACATCAGCAACAGCTCCCTCCACGGCCCCAAGCCGGAAATGGACTCGAAGGAGCTTTCCAAAACCGTGGCTGAGTCCATGGGACTTTACATGAATGCTGCCAGGGAGGCGGACTTTGCCTTTGGCCAGCACGGGGGCACGGCCAGCCCCGGGAAAATGCAGTACCCGGTATGCGGGCGCCCTCTCGAGGAAAGCCAGTGCATCTCGGCCAAGAGCCCCAAACTGAAAGGGTTTGCGTTCCCGCAGCCGAGCGGCGGCGACGGTTCCGTCAGTACCCCGGCGAGCTCCGCGTCCATGCTGTCCGGCAGCCCCCAAAGTTCCAGCCCGGGGGGCGGGAACAACATGGTGTCGTCCACCACCACCAGCCCCCCGGCGGGCTTCGGCCCAGCGTGCTCGCCCGTAAGTCATCCGGCGCTGGCCGGAGTCCGGCGCAGGAATCCGTCGGCGTGCAGCCCCGTGGAATCCAGCACGGTGGGCTCGCCGCCCCTCCTGAGGTCCCCCATGTCCAGCCCGCGGAGCATGACCAGCGTGAGGTCCCCGCCGTCCTGCAGCGTCAGGTCATCCGTCTCCAGCCCCACCGCGGTCCGACCCCCCGCCTGCAGTCCGGCCATGGCCATCGGAAGCCCGCAGAACCCTTCCTCGGGAGGTTTCCCGGCGTCCAGTCCCGGCGGCGAACTGGCTTTGGTGCGGGGCGACGCCTGCAGTCCGGGAGCTACGGGTCCGAGCGACGAGCCGGACTTCAAGCCCTTTGTGTTCCCCAAGGTGGAGATGTTGGATGGGGAGGTGTTCAACGTGGGTTTGGACCAGATGGGCATGGTCAAGTACATCAAGAACGAGCCAGGGACTGATTTGAGGAGCATGTGCTTGGGGGGGTCCAAATGCAACACCTCCAACCTGCCGTTCATCACGCAAATCAAGAACGAGCCCGACAAAAGCCACGGGTGCATGAACCCGCAGTCCTACGGCGAGCAGTCGCCGCCGCTCGGCCTCTTCCCCGCGTCCGAGACCACCTACTTGTCGCTGAGGAATAACGTGGACGAATACAGCCTCTCCGGAATCTTAGGACCGCCGGTGTCTCTCAACGGGAACTACGACCCCGACGTCTTCGCCAACAACGTCCTGTCCAAAGGGGTTAAGCAAGAGTGCAGCGACGGCGACTACTACCAGGAGAGCAACGGCGTGCCCGCGTCGGCCATTGTTGGAGTTAATTCCAGCGGACACTCATTCCATTACCAGATCGGTCCGCAGGGAACGATGTCCTTTGCGCGGCACGACGTCCGGGACCCGTCCAACCCCTTGTTGAATTTAATTTCTCCCGTGGCGGCGTTGATGGAGTCGTGGAAGTCGCGGCCGGGCATGCCGCAGGGCTCGCTGTCGGCCCGGGCCGACGGATACCCGGGTCAGAACTGCATCGGTGACGGCATGACGAGGTAAGCGACGCCTTTAGGCTTTGGTCGGATTTGAACTTTACGCTGAGCAATTTGAGGACGGTTCTCGTCTGGGATTCGACGGTTGTGTTGCGTAATGATTCTCATACACGGTTGTCTTGAAAAATTACTTTTTCCCCCCAAAAATATTCAGATGTTATTCATCTAAATTCTGACTTAATTCTCATAACAGAACAGATTTTTTTTGTCGCAACATTTCGAGCTAATTGATGTAAAATGACTTTATTCTCATACATAAAAAAAAAGCTCAAAAGATAGAAATTCAAACTTTATAAAAAAAAATATCATATTTTCACTTTTCACATAAGTGGTATTATATTCTCATATTAAAAAGTTCTTTAACATGATTCTGATAAAAGATTAAAAAAAATATGACTTTATTTTCATAACATGATTTTTTTCGTAATATTTTGACTTAATTTAGATAGTTAAAAAAATAATGAAGCAACTTTTTTTGTAATCCAATTTAGATAAAATTTTGATATAATTCTTTTTCCCCATAACTTTGCAACTTTTTCATCATATTTTGACTTTGCTCCCCTTAAAATAACATTATGCTCATATAAAAACTTTATCTTAAAAAAATGTACTACAAAACATTCCGACATATTTCTCATGAAATATTTTACATTAAAATGATGACCCTTTTCTCTGTAATAGTTCAAGTGAGGTCATTGTAAAATCCCAAACATAACTTTTATCTCCACAATTGAATTTTTTTCCTTATACATTCAAAATTGCATTCTAAAATAAAACACAGATGGAACTTTGTCAAAAAAGTCATATCGTACTTTTTTCTTGCAACATTACAGCTAATTTCGAAAAAATGATGACTTTATCTTCATATTGATACTTTTAACATGTAAAATTCCAAATTTTTAGTTTTAAATCACAACTTTATTATCTAAAGACTTGATTGTCAGAATTTAGCAACTTTTTATAATCCTAATTATTTCAACTTTAGTCCACTTCTGTATATTAAACTATAACATCATGACTTTTTTCCTCATAATATTTTGACTTTAATCACATCAAGTTAGTTGAGCTCGTTCTGGGACTTTGCTTTTCTGTTTGTTTTTTTGAAAATCATTTTGCTGTCCAAGTAAGTTCACTGGCCTCCACTGTCGTACCCTATATGGACATTTATTGGACTCCATTTCCAACAGGTTGTCTCTCAAGAAGGCCGAGCACTTTGTCGTAATCATGTGCAAGAGCACGAGACCACTTTAAACAAGTTGCTTTGAGAATCGCTGGCTAAAAATGACATAGTGGGGCTCATTCTTCGCACACGATCCAAGCATTGACGTACGCGACGTTCACATGTTCTACTGTAACCAAGTCTACCTCTTAGCACAGGCTTTGTCGGCGCGAGAGGCGTTAACTGGGGGTGGGGGTGGGGGGGGGGGGGGGTGATTTAATTGGCCAGAGTGTTGGCAGTGTCATGAATTATGAATGATTTATGACTTGGCTTTTGTTGCCAGACCGACGAAATAAAGAGTTAGGAGTGCTCGGGGCTGGATTGTATTGTGGGACGAAGCGAACAGGCTGAAGGAAACGACTGTAACAACAACTCCATACCAACAGCCTGAGCTGGAAAGTTGTGCTTCCAACATGTTGGCAGAAAGGCATTATGCAAGAAGAAATGATCTTTTAAGTCACTTCGACATTTACTGTGGGAATTTCATTCCCAAAGGAAAAAATAGAGAAATCAAAATGATAATTACTCGTGTCCCATGCAATGTTAACTCATTTGCTGCCATAATGTCATTAAACATTTTTTTAATTAAAAATTAGGGGCGACAGACAATTTTTTTTTTTTTAAATTGTAATTAATCGCATGACTTCACTAGTTAACTCACGATTCATCGCAAATTTTGTTCTAAATGTACAATAAAAAACTTCTAGGTATTCATACTTTAACAAAAGTGGGGAAAAAAAGTTAAACAGAAATAGTTCAAGATATTTTTTTTTATAGCCGTCAATGGCAGTGAATGAATAAAAAAAAGAAAACATTATCAAAAATTTCGGGCGTCAGGCGATTAAATTTTTCAATTGTAATTAATCGTATGACTTCACTAGTTAACTCACGATTCATCACAAATTTTGTTCTAAATGTACAATAAAAAACTTCTAGGTTTTCATACTTTAATTAACAAAAGTGGGGAAAAAAAGTTAAACAGAAATAGTTCAAGATATTTTTTTTTTATAGCCGTCAATGGCAGTGAATGAATAAAAAAAAGAAAACATTATTAAAAATTTCGGGCGTCAGGCGATTAAATTTTTCAATTGTAATTAATCGTATGACTTCACTAGTTAACTCACGATTCATCACAAATTTTGTTCTAAATGTACAATAAAAAACTTCTAGGTTTTCATACTTTAATTAACAAAAGTGGGGAAAAAAAGTTAAACAGAAATAGTTCAAGATATTTTTTTTATAGCCGTCAATGGCAGTGAATGAATAAAAAAAAGAAAACATTATTAAAAATTTCGGGCGTCAGGCGATTAAATTTTTCAATTGTAATTAATCGTATGTCTTCACTAGTTAACTCACGATTAATCACAAATTGTATCTGTTCTAAATATACAATACATTTTTTTTTAGGTTTTCATACTCTTGTTAACAAAAGTGGGGAAAAAATGTTAGACTAATAGAAATAGTTCAAATGAATTTTTGACGTCTATAGCCGTCAATGGCAGTGAATGAGTTAAAGGGGACGTCAACCTTAAACATTTCTTGACAATAATATGTTATATGTGACCTCACTAGTCTAAACATGACATTCTGATTAATATTAAATTTGTGGAATACGAGTTATTAAGCAAAATCCAGCCGTTTTTATCCATCTCAGGGGGCGGCCATTTTGCCACTTGCTGTCGACTGAAGATGACGTCACAGTTGCTCAGGGCTCAGGCAACAACCAATCCCAGCTCACCTCTTTTCTGAAGCTGAGCAACATTGATGCCAGCTTCAGTCAACAGCAAGTGGCAAAATGGCCGCCTGTTGAGATAGAGAAAAACGGCCGGATTTTTCTCCTTAACTCAAATTAAGCAGAATATCATATTTAGACCAGTGGGGATGTATAGAACATATTATAATATTGTAAAAAAATATATATATATGGGGTTGACTTCCCCTTTAACACAAGAATAAAGTCCTCAAGCAGGGTTATAACAGTTTTTGATTTTTTAGTCAGTTTTATTAGTTTTGAATTTAGTTTTTTAAATTAAATTAGTTTTAATTACTTTTAGAGCGGGTTTGTTATTTTTTATTTTTTTTTTAATGCTCAATTTAAGATTTAAAAGAAAAAATAGTTTCAGTATTAGTTTTAGTTTTATACATACTGTATATGGTTTATGAGGGGCCTGAAAAGTTACAAAAACTTCACCCGTGAGCTCAACATGAATTTGGCAAGACGTTTATCATAGCACGGCGCACAAAAATCTCTCCAGGTCCCGTGGCCAAAAATTGAACCGGCCATTTTGGTTTAAAGCAGCCATTTTGGGGGTGCGAATTCCAGGGCTCTTTCTTTGGCTGGTATCCGCGCTGACAGGATCACCGCCACCTTAAGTCCTAATGACATCCAGCTTAGCCGCGGTGTCAGACAGGACGTCGGTAAACAAGTTGGCCTACATGCTGCCGGCAGACAGAAAAGCACATCTTTGCTACTGTATTCCTGGCCTAATATTTCAAGGCATTTAAAAAAAAAAAAAAAAAAAAAAAAAAAAGGTTACGTAACCATTCAAAATCCCTACAAACTTTGATCCGCCGAGAGCTTTGGATAACACAGCAAAATCCCTTGGCTCCCCTTTTTCCTCTCTTTCACTATTCGTTTCCGCTGTAAGTGGTTTTAATTAAAGATGGCTTTTGATCTGAGCATTCTTTGAGTTTCAGCTGAAAATTCCCAGGAGAGGATTTCTCTCTCGTCTTTTACGCAAATGTCACATGCCCGCAACGGGCCATAAAATGAAGTTTACATGACAGGACTTGACGTGAAATGCGGTTTGATGGTGCACATTCCAATGATAACCAACATATTTGAATATCATTTCCCACAGGAAATAATGGAAGTAGAAATGATCCGTTACATGGTCAAGATGGCCGTCCGAAAAGCATTATTAGCTTTTTATTAGATGTTTTAAGTATAAAATGAATTAATCCACCTGTTTTTAGCCATCTCAGGAGCGGCCATTTTGCCTTGTACTTACTGTCGACTAAAAATGACATTACAGTGCCCAAGGGCTCAGGAAACGACCAATCACGGCTCACCTCCAGGTTTGGTCACGTGACATCACGTTCGCAAGATGAGCTCGGAGGCACTGTGATGCCATTTTCAGTCGACAGGCAGTGGCAAAATGGCCGCCATACCCCAACCGTAAAGATGGATAAAAACAGGTGGATTTTTCTGCTTTTTAACTGCCATTGACGCCGATAGACGTCAAAATTCATTTTAACGATTTCAATTAGTTTAACATTTTTTTCCACTTTTGTTAAAGGTATGAAAAAATAGAAGAAAAAAAAGATTGCACATTTAGAACAGATATAAAAAAAAAACATTAATCGTGAGTTAACTAGTGAAGTCATGCGATTAATTACAATTTTAAAAAAATTATCACCTGACGCCCCTAATTTTTAATCTTTTCTTTTCTTTTTTTAATCGTGAGTTAACTAGTAAAGTAATGCGATTAATTTTAATAACAAATTTTAATCACCTGATGCCCCTAATTTTTAATAATAATTTCTTTTAAAAAAAGAAAAGATTTAAAAAAGTTTTTTTTTTTTAATTAAGGGCATCAGGCGATTAAAATTTGTCATCGTAATTAATCGCATGACTTCACTAGTTAACTCACGATTTTATATCTATTCTGAATATAAAATATATATATATTTCTAGTTTTCATACTCTTGTTAACAAAAGTGGAACAAATGTTAAACTAATAGAAATAGTTCAAATTCATTTTTGACGTCTATAGCCGTCAATGGCAGTGAATGAGTTCATTCTTATCACAAACGTAATATTGATCAGTATACCGTGTTTAGACTAGAGGGGGTTACATAGAACACATTATTGTAAAGAAATGCTTTTACTTTTGACTTTAAGTCTAAAAAAAAAATATTAGCTATTAAATGAGGAAACAATGTAAAGCTAAAATACTGATTTTTCAACGAGGAAAAATGCGTAAAGAGACTTTTTAACATGCTTAGAATTTAGCTGCAACACAATAAAAACGATATAAAACTGCTGTAAATAACACTCACCCATTGATGACGACTTTCGGGCAGTCACTTTTGAACATACTTAGTGGATATAAAAAGTCTACACACCCCTATTTAATGATAACAAGAGATACCTATCCAACTCTATTGAAAGGGAATGTTAAAATATAAAATAAAATATATAATATATATCAGAGGCACTTTAAATGGTGTGTCTCGACTTCCATTTAACACAAGTGCGCATGTGATTTATTTATTTATTTATTTTTTTTTGAGCCAAAGTCTCAGATTTCACACTCTGACGCCAGCTTTCGCGTTTAGAAAATTTGCTCTTAAATTCATTGCTCATTGCTTAAAGCACGTCCATCTTGTCAGAACGAGCTGGAAGCCGGTGTCTTGTCCGCCGCATGGAAGCAAGCAAGGCGAGCGCTCGGGCTGGACGCCATCCAACTCTCAATGTTCTCCGAAGGGCCGAAAAGGCGGACTCCAGAGAGCGTCCTAATCAGCCTTTAATTGTATGTTCCTCCGCTAAATCAATGGATGCAAATGATTTGATGAATTCAGACGCCGCTGGATACTAAATCGTCAATTAAAGCTTGAGCGTGCACAAGCGGACTCCTGGTGCATTGTGGCCGCTCGCCTGTTGTTTTAATGGTGTAATATTTCTGTAGTGCTTGGTTGTTGTATTTTCCAACTTTATTCTCACTGGTTTATATTTATGACAATTTTAATAGAGTAAAGTTTTCTTTTTATTTGATTTTGTTTTGTAATATTCTTTATTAAAGTAAAATGAAAATGTTGTACATAGCAACGCATCCTGAAGTGTTTTAGCCGGAACAAAGTAATCATGGCTTTATTTTTATTTGCATGGCGGTAAAATGAAATGGCGGCTCATGGAGCCATTTGGTACACACACTTTAGGCCAAACTTAAACTTTTCCCGGTGATGTGAGTCATTTTCAAAGAAAAAAAAAAACGTTTTGGAACTTTGTTTTGAATATTTTTATTTGATATATTAATATTTTAGTGGGCAAAAGGCAGAGCCTTGAGGAACACCGGATGGAATGTGATTCATCCTCTCTACCCCAGGTTCCTGGTGTTCCTCAAGGCTCTGTTTTTCGCCAACTGCTGTTTTAACAAATAAAATAAAAAATACGCGTTTTACTCTGGTAACATTTTGAGCTCAAGTGATTTCAATTTTACCACCAATAATATATTTTTTTAATTGTTGAATTGATATCTGGCAGCAAGTCTGCTGATTAAGATGGCCCTATTGTCGCATTGTTTCGTTTGTTCAAAGTGATGCTATACATTAGTCTCTCATTTCTTGACTTGAGAGAGAGAGACTTTAAAAAGTGTGTTTGAAATTTTTAAATTTTTTATCTGTATTGTGGATTTTCACCTTTTGCTGTCAGGAATGTTATCCTATGCGATAAACAGGGGTTGACTGTACAGACAAGAATGGTAAAACAAGAATGACATTAGTGGAGTTGCTGTGTTTCTTTTCCCCGAGTCTGCAGAAATATTCTGAAAATGTCTTGTTACTCGTTGGGGCGAGCACATGAATAAATCACTCTCGCCGCAAGCAAGAATGAGGTTATTCTCCCCCGTCTATGGAAGTGTTCACCTCGAGCTCATGAATAGTTAGCGCGCCGGTCCGGTCCGGCTCAAGCAGAGGCCCGACGCTTCTCGCATTGAGAACTCTTTTTGGAATGAAAAGATGTTTTTCCTAACCCCGCCGACAGCCATGACACATCTTCCCGCTGGCTAAGCAAACAATTGAACAAATGAATCATTGCAGTTCTAGTAATATTCCCAATCTTTAAGTGAGCAGGCAGTCACTGATGTCGACATGAATTCAAGCAGAGGCCCTTTTTACAAAATGCCCGCCCCTGTTGTGGTAGAGCTGCAAAAAATAACGAAAATGTTTTAATAAACATGCCAGGTCAGTAGATTTCACTTTGTTAAAAATAATAAAAATGCTATAGTTTTGCATCCGTCATTTTTTTTTTTTATCTTTTTTTTTTTTTTACATTGTTATTACATTGCATTAATTTTTAAATATTTTATTTTTGTATTTTGTTTTGTATAATATTTGTCATTTACAAATAACAAAAATAAAAAAATACTATTTCATTCAGTTTTGTTAAATATTTTTTAATTTTTATTTAAAAAAATGCATACTATTTTTCATTACATTAAAATTTTATTTTATTTTTTATTTTTTTTAAATAATCCAATTAAAAAAATGACTTTCCTACAATATATTGTATGCATTCAAGTTGTATTAGGGGGGGAAAATGAGTAAGAACTTTTCTCAGGGCTTGCCCCCCCCCCAAAAAAAGTTACTTTACATTATTATTATTTTTTTTACATTTTAAAATACAATTCAAAATGATTCAGTTAAAATAGGTTTTATCTTTGAAAATTAAAATACATTTTAAACATTTTATATTTTCTCTCATACATTTTATTTAAAAAAAAAAACATGTTTTATGACATCATTTTTTGAAATTTGTTATAATATTATAATAATTCTTCCTTTTAAAATAATCTTCCGCCAACACCCTTAAAATTGCTCGGTTAAAAAAAATAACCGAACATAGTTTATTTCTTTTAAGCACAAGTTTTTTTTAAACCCATAGCTATTGGGTTTCAGTGATTTTGAGCTAGCAGTTTTAAGGATGAAGACTTCGATGCTGCTGCAATTCAGACCGCTCAATTGACAAGCATGAACAGTGACTGAAAAGCTGGAAATAACTTTCATATACAGTATCTTCCTGACGTTAATCTGGGAAAAGAGGACATCTGGTCGCTCTGGTTTACCCCAGATGCAGCTTCTAACACATAATGTGTTTTACATTTTCAAATGATTTTGCCTTTTCTTTTTGCGAGTAAGTGGTTAAGTGCTATTATGGCCGCCGACGTGCACATACTTCAAGCTAAGTTCAAGAAGCCAGTGAGCCACGTTAACATTCTCACAATGCAAGCCGGACCCCCATAAAAGTGTGATCGCTGTTGGCTGGGGAGGTGTTCAGGGGGGGCGGGGATGGAGTGGGGGTCTCCCAGCATGTGTGAATGCTTGTCCTCTTTTGAACCTCTCCCTAGAAAATACAGCCCGGTGACAAGGGGACCAGCTTTTCGGGCCAGTCCGGTCCCGGAGTTGCACTTTTAACCCACTCGGTCCATTTTTTACTTTCAACTCAATGGCCTCCTGAGGAGTTTTCCTGCACTTTTTTGATGATAGTCTGTTACTGCTTTTATTCAAATTCCCCCCCTATTCTATTACATTGTTTTTAAAATTTATGTTATATTTATTTTTTATTAAAATGATATTTTTTTTTCATTATATGATGCCCAGAGGTGCCAAATCCAGAAAGTAAAAATCCTGCCACAGTTTGGTTTTAGCTTCAGATGCTAGCTAGCTCCCATGGTGCTCCTAGTGCTAGCTAGCTAGCTAACTAACTAGCTAGCTAGCTAGCACTAGGAGCTAAAGCCAAAACTGTGGCAGGGTTTTTACTTTCTGGACCTGGATTTTTGCCACCTCTGTCCACCTCGGTCCATTTTTTACTTTCAACTCATGGCCTCCTGAGGAGTTTTCCTGCACTTTTTTGATGATTGTCTGTTACTGCTTTTATTCAAAAATTTCCCCCTATTCTATTACATTGTTTTTAAAATTTATGTTATATTTATTTTTTATTAAAATGATTATTTTTTTCATTATATGATGCCAAATCCAGAAAGTAAAAATCCTGCCACAGTTTGGTTTTAGCTTCAGATGCTAGCTAGCTCCCATGATGCTCCTAGTGCTAGCTAGCTAGCTAGCTAGCTAGCTAGCACTAGGAGCTAAAGCCAAAACTGTGGCAGGGTTTTTACTTTCTGGACCTGGATTTTTGCCACCTCTGATTATGCTAACTAATAAAATAACTTATAGTTCATGTTTTTATGATAGCGGCAGTTTAGCTCGGTTGGATATTGTTTTTGAGAGGACAAGGCCTTCATTCAGTCTGCATCCATTTGACAACATGACAAAAATGCCGTCTGATTGTTCACGCCTCCTATCATTGTTTGACTATAGCTTGAGTCAGAGTCGATTGCCACAGCATCCATGTTTACCCCGGGGCTTTCCTGTCGCTTTTGAAACACGCCGGGTGAAACGCTTTCATACAAGTGTCACTGCAATTAAACACATTCACTGCATCTTTTGCCCATGACACCATTCATCTTTTGCCATTACAATACCTGAATAAGCAGCAGCGAGTCATTTGTGGTGACAAAAATAAAAATAATTAAGTGGAAGGCAGGTCTGAATTAATACTCAAGGGTGTGGAGTCCTGAATGGCGCTGACCTAGATTGGCTTTGCTTTCAGTGCATTTTACTTGCTTGAAACTTTTAACAGTCATTCAGTGTTATTTTTTTTTTATAGGTTGTAGTCATTTTTTGGTGTGTTTCACCAGTACTCTTGTTATTCACTGAAAATCTTGCCTATTCACTGTTTTTGTGCTCAGGCCAAAGCATTTGAATGATCATTTTGGCACCTTCTGGTAGAATTGTGTTGTTTTTGTTCGTTTGTTTTTGTTTGCGTTTGAGAGGTCCCGTTTTGTTGGTGATTTTTGTGCACAATCAAAAGTGAACATGGAAGTGTAAGTTTGTTTATATGCCAATTCACCTTTATTCCTTAACATTACTATTATTATTGTTTAAATGCCGAAAGGTGAAATTAATGACTTAATAGTTGTGTAAAGTTTACTGTAAAGTCATGTTTGTTTATGCTAGCATGGTAGGCTAGTAAGCTAGCTAATACTATTGCTACTACTACTATTTTGCGATTAAAAAATAAAATAAAAATAATTCATGGCTCCCTATCCCTCGCAAATAGTAATGGCTTCACTTATACACATTATTTAATGGAAAAGTTAAAAAACGAAATATGTCAATTCTGTTCAGTTGCGTTTGAGACCCACTGTCCACTGACTAGCATAAACGGTAACGGCAAAGCTAGCCGGTGACGTCACAATATCAATCGATAAGATTTTATCGTAATAAGAATAATAATGCGCAATACTGGAGACAAAACAAACAAAACGTTCAGTGTGTGAGGTTGTCGGCGGGTCATTACAGCAAAGTAGCAGCAAATAGCAGGTGAAGCAACACACTTTCACAAAAGCTCACAATGTCGCCCAAGCATTGCATTCATGTTTTGTATGGAACTCAACATGATTGATAGCTTAATGATTAATTTAGCATGAATCATTTGTTAAAATAAATAACAATACAAGGTTGTCAGCATTTCGGGAAGGAAAAAAATGATGTTTCATTATAGTAACACGGGTTCAACCCCCAAAACGGGGAAGCAATTTGCAAAGATAAACACATGATGTAAGAGAAGTCGTTTTTTTTCTTTCATTGGATTTATTGATTATTTTATTAGGTTTATTATGTACACTATTTTGTTACAGCTGTTGCGGTTTTGTTGTTTTAAGTTCTCAAGGCATAAAGTTGAGCTGAGTCACACATCCACAGATGTGGTATTTGTCCTTTTTAAGGATAAATGTCAAGTCAGGTTGTGAGCAAAACATAAGTAAATAAAATGTGCTTTTATCGGTTGCAATATACCCAAATGCATTCATTGTTTTTAAGGTTGGTCGGGCTTGGCTTATCAGAACAAAGTGAGGGTGATCGTGGCGACTCTTCGCTAAAACAAACAAACCGAGCAGCGCCATGCCAAGCTAAAATAACATGACGTAATAAAATGGTTCATTGGTAGTTGTTTAAATAGGTTTTATTGATATAAAGTAACAGGATCATTCAAATCGACCAAATGAAGCTTTTGTTGAAACATGTCGAAATGGACTAATTGTCCTTTTGATTCATTCATCAAAATTAAGCACGATTGCTTAGTTGTTTAGAGACATCGAAACGAAAATAAAGATTCATTTATACGTCACGTAGAAAGTCCCAGTCGTTCTGGAGGGCGACTTAGGCGGCCGGCATGACACACTGACCCAGCAGGTAAGAAGAGGCTTCTGCGGGTCAGGTGGCAGCTTGAGGTTCTGCTTCACTGACACGGCGGCGAGGGATGACATCACAGAATGAGTCAGCGTAGCAATGCAAGATGCAGGAGACGGTTGCAATTAAAGAGAAATTAAAAGGTGGTCTCCCCAACGCACACAATATTGTTTTTTCTTTGTGTTGAGAGACAAAATTGTTATTGAGTTTCAGTAACACGCCACACTTTATGGGGAGTTTTGGTTCTTAACTCATTCACTGCCGTTGACGGCTATAGACGTCAAAAATTCATTTGAACTATTTTTATTCGTTCCCCCCCACACACACACTTTTGTTAGCAAGAGTATGAAAACCTAGAAATTGTGTTTTATTGTACATTTAGAACAGATATAAAATTTGTGATTAATCCTGAGTTAACTAGTGAAGTCATGCGATTAATTCCGATTACAAATGTTTCCCGTCGCCCCTAATTTTTAATAATCTTTTCTTTTTTTTAATCTTTTCATTTTTTTAATCTTAAAAAATAAATAAATAAATAAAACTAGTTAATTAATTAATTAATTGCAAAGGGATGCCGTGGGTGCCAGCCGATTTAAGCATTTGGACTGATCTTTCAAGGTCCATAGAAAATTATGTGTTTGGACTATGGAAACACACATACTACCAAATAAAAGATTGGACTCTCATCTTTCATCAGAAAAAAAAAGTTTGTTTCTACCTTATTCCGTTTTTCAGTAATCAACAATAGAAAATGGTTAGTTTCACCTCTGTTTTGAAACAAACGTCTTTTAACGTCTTTGGCACTCCTCCATAGGATTTTACTAAACGTTATTTAACGTTTTTGGCAGTCAAAGAGTTAAAAAATTGTAATTGGCTGATGTCCCTAATTTATAATAATCTTTTCTTCTTCTTTAAAAAAAAAAAAAAAAAAAAAAGATTAAAAAAAAATTAACTTAAGTGGAAAAAAATGTTTGCAAATAGAAATTGTAAGAACACTGGAAAAATAAAATTAGTTGTACTTAAGTATACTCTGTATTATTTACTTAAAGTGTACTACTTTTTTGTTAAGGGTAAGACTGACGCACTGGATAAATGACAAATATACCTCTGGCAACTTTAGAAAATATAGCCTTTTGCCCCTGGGCTTTTTTTTTTGGGGGGGGGGGGGGGGTTGCAAGACCTTGTAGAGTTGACTTATTGGAGTTTTGTGTGTTTTATGGTGAGTCATCAAACTTTGCTGTCGTGCTACTACGCCCACAAGCAATGATGAAAACACGACTCTTGCGATTTATGGTCGCCCGGCCGTCTCGTATACGAGGTTAAAATTTGTTAGCCACCAGATGAAAATAGTCGCTCTTTGAAAATCACCCTCTTCATACCCAAATACGGCTTCTTGAGTCGTTTTGGGGGCGTTTACCTGAGATCGAAATGAAACTGCATGTCTTTGGGGGTTGAACTTTCAAAAAATACCTGCAAAGTAAATTTTCGCCCGGTTGCAAAATTCCGTCAAATATGAATCCAGTCCATCCTCCGCCAGGGTACAAATACTCGCATTTATAAATAATAAACAACATTTGATGCTTTGCCGGATCTGACAGGAAGGCGAGCAAAGAAATCCTAAACGGGATTTCATCTTGCCAAGCCACTGTTTGACAGGAATGTCTCACTGAAGTTCAACGTTACATAATCCTTTTGGCCTAAATATTTAATCGTGGAATCATCTTGCTTCACCTGCCTTGCCCTTTACTTGCGTCGTGGGAAAAATTGGAGCTCACGTTCGGAGGGAACACCGAGAGACAAGCAGGCATCAGGCACGTGCAAGCAAGCGCCTTCAGTTGCAAATCACCCGTTGAATGTTACGCCGCATGCAAATCTTGTAGCTCGGGGTCCCTCCGCCAATGGGAGAACCGGTTTTTTCCCTGGGTGAACTAGATTCTTGCCTCGCCGGATAAGCTTATCGGCGCCATGTTTACATTGGACGCCGGCCAGAGATGGCGAGCAGGCGCAGCTAAAGGTTGCAGGGCCGTCTTTCTAGTCTCTGTAGTTCTGCACTTCAAATCCTGTGTTAAAAATTGGGTAGTATTGCCGTTTTTTTCTCTTTTTTTTTTAGACCTGTCATGATAACACTTTTTTAGGATGATATATTTTCCCAGACCACATCACGATAATTATTGTATCATACATTTTTAATGCCACTGATATAATGATGTTAGCGCATAATAATTCAAGTACATTCTTTTTAAACGCTTATTTTTTAAACACTGTGTTTTGTGTTACCAGTTGAGGAAATTGGGTGGTTGCGCTTTAAAATGGACTTTGGAGTTTGCTGTGTTGCGACATTCTTCATACAAATACAACGTACTAGCTTATCGGTGCTAGCGGGCGCTTCACGTTCATCTGGCTTGAATCCAAAATGTTTTGACCCACATGGCCGACGAAACAGCACGACTGATGGCGTTTATAAACAAACGGTACACGCAAGTAAATGACAATGAATCTATCAAGACGAGAAAAAAATTATTGTATTCAAGTCATAGAGCAATACAATTTGAGTCAGGTCTGGTCGCAGTAAACAGCGTAATGGCAAAATGGGCTTCACAATTTAGCTTTGTGAATTTTAGATTTTGTCAAAGTATGAGCCTTGGAATTCCACAAAAAAATGTGCACTTCAAAGCATAAGAGGCAACTTCTTGTTTCATTGTCACTGAGACTTTTGTGTTACGGGCTAATTTTAACTTTAAAGTCTTACTTTTCCATTTTGCAAGGAATGCTACCTAGCAAGTGAGTTTTGGAGATGTTGTGTTCGGGATCCTACATTTTTAACAGGAATTGTGCCGAATTATAATTACAACGGATTTGCTGTCTCTGAGAGTACCCGTCGCCCTCTTTGCAACAACGCTAGCGATAGCATCAGTGGCTACCAAATGGCCGCCAAATCATGCTGATCTAACAACGGGTGGCGTGTAACTGGATTCGACTGTCGACTGTTAGCATGCTAGCAAATGAGCACACAAACGAGCATAATGGTTGTTTAAAAACACATCAGCTATTTGCCAATGTGCTGTAGCTTGCTAAATGCTAGGCTACTTTTGCTAGTGATTATTTGTGTTGCCATCTACTTAAAACTTGCTAGTCCATACAACAAAACATCACGTGGGTTTGTTGTGCTACACATTTTGGTATGCTTGTGTGTTTTTTTTAGTTTTTTTTTTACTGTATTTCTCTAGCTAGCTAGCACAGATGCAATTGTAGTGCTATTGTAGTCTTTTTTTTTTCTCCGTGTTTCTGTGTTTCTCTAGCTAGCTAGGTAGGTAGCTAGCTAGTTAGCTAGCACAGCATGTCAAGTATGAATCCAGTGAACTATCTTCCAGGTTTTCAGTGTGGGATAAAAAATATTCATGTTTATGAATAATACATCAACTTTTTCCCATCTGTATAGTCCAAATGGTTAGAATCTAGCGCACAAAAATTGTAAGATATAAAGGTCATAGTGCATTTTAGTTTTATCCTGAAATTTCACCTGGAAACTAAATAGCCTTGTTTGTGAGTAGTGTACAGTATTTTATGTTTTTGCTGAACCGGTAGGCCAAAAAAAAAAAAAACATCAAAAAATGAAACACTGAAAACTGGTGACATAACTTAGCAACAAAATCAAATTTTGGAAAACTTTCACTAGCTATATGCCAGAGGTTCCAGATCACTTTGCCACGGTAACCTAATAAGGCCAAAAATATGATGCATTATTTTTATTCATCTATCCATGCCAGCGACATATCATGACACAAGCTAGCCATTATGAGTGTTATTTCGGTGTGACGACAGCTGAACTTGGAAAATTGTGGCGATAAAAAAAAAAACACACACACCCAAAAAAAACCTGCGGATTTTTCTCCCGCCTTCTGCTCAGAGATTAACGGGTTGAAAATGAGGTCAGACTGACAGCGGCGTTCCCAACCCGGTCACCGCGAAAAGCCGGCGTATGTCACTGGAGTTTTTGTAGCTGCGGTGGTCCGTCGGGGCTAGCAAGAGCTTCTCTGCCAGCCGTAACACTACCCGAAGAACTAACCTACATTTACAACCTATATTTTCTTGTACCGTGAAATGGTTTCATTTTCATTTTTTGGAGCGTTTCTCTTGCCTGTACTGCTTCCAGTACGTGTTTGTGAATGTTTTGTGCTGCCATGTTGGTGTAATCTGCCCAGAGCCTTCAGAGTCACTAATGTTGGCCCATATAAGCGGAAGGTTTTTGAGCAATTTGGTTCTCAATTACTTTTGTTTTGGTCCTAGTTCTTGTACGCAATGCTCTATTTTCCATACAGAAGGCACAATATATAACCCAAGAAAGTGCTCGTAGCAAAATATGC